>NC_041385.1:166622170-166666922 GCF_002162155.2 Triticum dicoccoides | reverse complement strand
CCCCCTGCGCACGCCATGGCCGTGCCCCCACCCACACACACACACACACACGCACACACACACACACACACACGTACACACACACGCGCACACACACACATATTTTTTACTTATTTTCTGTTTTCTGTTTTTTAGATTATTGTCAAAGTTTTAGCTAGCTAGATGAATTAGATTAATGTCAAATTTTTAATTAGATGATCGAATTAGATATATGAATGTCAAATGTTAGATGAATTATATGGAAATGTTAGATTAATGTCAAATGTTAGATGAATTAGATGAATTAGCTAGATATAAATGTTAGATTAATGTCAAATGTTAGCTACATGAATTAGATGAATTAGTTAGCTAGATCGAAATGTTAGATTAATTGATCATATATATCAAATGTTAGCTAGATGAATTAGATTAATTAGCTAGCTAGATATGAATTTTGACATATGCAACATTCGATCATATATATTAATTGATCATGTATATTAATTTGCATATAATATTTGTTCTCGACGTCAACGATGCCCGGCATGCATCGTCGTCGTCGACCCGTTTGCAAAGATGACCTGCTTTAGAGGAGCCATGTCCGGGACTGGGCTCCATCGGGCTGGCACTTTAGGTCCTGTCATCGCGCCGCTTGGTGAAGAACCCGGCACCAGGTCCTGTCATCGACCCGGAGCTCCTTTGGTGGCGTTCGCGTGGGCCACTTTCGGTGCGGAGGGAGTCGGCCACGCCGGAGGTGGTACATCGTCGTGCGAGGGAGGAGGATGAGCACGTCCGTCGCTACATGGCTGCTATGGACGTCAGGTTCACCAATACCTGGCAGGTTCTTCGGGGATCTCACCTGAGCTATGATCCTGTGATGGTTCCTTCTCTTTGAGTGTCCACCGCCCGCGTCTCAGGAACCGTGAGTGAAATAGATAATTTGATAGTATTCAATCTATATTAGCTAGCTTGTGATGTATTCAATAATATTCGAGATGATGTATTCGAGATTATATATATTATTCGATAATATTCGCGACGATGTATTTGAGATTGTATTCGATGATGCATATTAATTATGTACTATGATTCAATTTTATCTTTCGAGTTGCATATATATTATCTACTATTATTCGAGATGCATATCGATTATCTACTATTATTTGAGATGTGTACTAAATTGTTTTATATTTCTTCTGGATTAGTTAAATAAAAGTTATGACGGACAATACCGACAGAGACGAAGGAGAAGAGGCTATGTTCGAGCTCATACGCTCCCCGAGCTGGCCAGATGATCAGAATGAAGAAGATGACAGCTCCCAATATCTGAACAATACCGGGGAGGGTGATATGATATTCGATCGAGACGACCAAATTGATGAAGTCCAGAACTATCATGATGATCTTGAAATAGCAAATACCGGCGAGGTATGTTTATAGAAGCAGGCATCTGGAGATCATCACGTGTTTTAAATGATTTTGTATATATATATTAATGAATCGATATTTCTTCTTTCAGCCTTCCGGATCGAGCAAATCATCTGCAGGGAGTAGGACAGTGCGAGGCCCGGCCAAAATTTGAAGGAAGGCATAACGTACAACACTGATGCCATCAAAGATAATGGCGAACCGGAAGAATGTGGGCAAGTTCGTTCGTCAGTGCAGAGTTCTTGTGAAGGACCAACTCCCGATCTCGATTCAAGAATGGAAAAAGGCAGCAAAGCCACGTCCAGATGTTACTTTTGTTGACCATAGAGCAAAAAAACTGCTTTGGGAATCTCTCATGTCACATTTCACCCTACCAGATCATTTCACAGATGCAGATGTGCAGAAAGTCAAGGACACTACTCTTAGGAAGATGGCGGTTGCATTCAACAACCACAAGAAAACTATAAGGGCCACGTACGTCAAAGGAGGAAAGAAGACTCCAGAATTCACGGGAACGCTGGAGCAGCAAAGAGATCACTGGTCAGCTTTCATGAAACTCAAGGAATCGGAATTAGCTAAGGAACGGTCCAGAATAAACACAATCAATGCCGTGAAAAAGGAGCATTTCCATAGGCTGGGGCTAGGTGGCTACGCGGTGGCCCGGCCTAAGTGGGATAAGGCTGAGCAAGAGATGTTGGATGCAGGGGTTAGTCCAATTACATTGAGCTGGCCCCCAAGTGCAAGACTTGGTTGTATGCGCACGGGGGGCGCTGGACCCAAAGACGGGCCCGGTTTTGAACAAGTCAAGTCGTAAAGGAGCCGAGGACAAATTACTTGTTGCAATAGAAGAGGCTCGAACGGGGTGTTCACGCCCAACAGAGAGAACGACGAGTTTACGCGCAACCTGGGAAATCCTGAACACCTGGGAAGAACACGAGGCAAAGGCATTGTTCCGTAGTATGAGGGGTTTGCGAACTGGAACGCCAACTACAGAAGTCGTGCCAGAAGGAAGATGGAGGAGGAGAAGAAGCGGAAGCTGGAGGAGGAGCAGAGGAAGCAGGAAGAAGAACGCCTTAAAGGCCTAGAACTTTTGCACGTGGAGTTGGCACTCCAATTCCAGCGCCAGCAGCAGCAGATCAATGAAATCAACCAGGGAAGGGGGTCTCTGCATCGGCAGGAGCTAGCGGATCCAGCATTGGATAGCACTGTCCCATCCATTCCGAGAAGCGGCATGGGTTCCGCATCGGGCCATGAGGCACTACTACTGGATACATACCCTGTGGATGACATCATTGATAACACTAATTGTGAGCTACACTTCAGAATGAAGAACATATCCATCAAGCTAGCGGACGGTGTTGCTTATACAAATCCCCCTGAAGTAGCCGTCCATTGCAATCCGATTCCAGTTGACTATGCTAGTGCCGCGGTTGATGAAGTGCTGGAAGAATATTGGGGGCTACAGCTTGACATTCCTGGAGGTGACGACGAGCGCACACTGGGAGAGGCATTACATCGTATCGTTCTATGGAGAAAGGATTGCATCATCTTTCCAAGGCCACCGACACCACGTCAGCCGGCTCCTCCTCCAAGTCCGCCACCGCGTCAGCAGTCGACTCCGGCTCCTCCAAGTCAGCCACCGCCTCTGCAGACTCCTACTCCTCTAAGTCCGCCAACGCGTGAGGCCACTCCTCCTCCTCCAAGTCCGGCACCGCATGAGCCCACTCCTCCTCCTCCAAGTGGTCCAGCACCGCGTCAGCCCAGGCCTCCTCCTCCAAGCCAGGCACCATGTAAGCCATCTCCGCTGCCTCACCAGGCTCCGCCGCCTAATCAACAGCGGAAGAGAGCCGCCTAGTGGTACAAGTACAGTAGGTAAGAGATTCCAATTTGGTCCAAGCCTCGCGCCTCTTACGAAGAGGCCTTACGACATGAGCGAAGAGGAAAACGAATCCGAATGAAGGAGACAGTTGGACGCCCATTTTGGACCGAAACCACCACCACCGCCAAAGGAGAAAGTGCCTGAGCATGCCATTGACCACTTTATTCGTATGGCTAAACCACCAGCTCCCAAGCCTGTTGACTCAGACTATGAGTGCCAAATCAGGAAGGCATATCAAGCGCAACAAACGAAGGAGTCAAGCTCGAGCTCCATCCAAGCAGCTGCCAAAAAAGCGGGAAAATTGTTCCCCAGCTGGGAGAACAGGCGGTGTAATAAATCCCGTCGCTCATTGTACCAACACACATGAGTACCGAAGTGGCCGGTCATCTGGTAATAACCGACGATCATAGAAGGCAGGCTACAGAGAGCGGATGCACTGTAGAACAACTCCTAGGGCTTGAGCCCATGGATACTTTTACAGAGCAGGAACTAAAATGGAAATATGCCCGCGGTGAACCTTTGGTCAAGCCTGAGGAGGTCAAGAACCTCTCAACAAGAATGTACGAATTGCATGAATTGTACATGAAAATTACCAAGACTATCAATCGAGAGTCCCTCATGGTGAAAGTCAAGGCAGATCATTACCACCATGAGAATGCTCTATATGTTGAGTTTACAGAATTATTTCAGTTATTCAATCAAGATGCACTCGACAAATCTATTGTCAGTTGCTATTTTCTGTAAGTGATTTCTTTTTGTAATTTAAGTCTCAAGCTAGTTGTAGTGCTCGTTGATCATTACATGTAATTATCCTCACTATATTCTTTTCTGTGGTATTATGCAGAATGAAGATCTATGAAATGAAAAAAGTTGGACGCTATGGCATTGGGTTCATTGACCCAAATACCGTTAATCAAGAGACATGGTCAGAGCCATTCTATGGAGATGATACAGAGACTAGCTTCCTAGAGTTCTTGAAGCGCCTAAATACCAATCGAGATATACTACTTTCTTACAACTTCGGTGAGTCACATTGTCTTGTACTACAAATTCAGTGTTTGCTTACTAGCTAGATGTTAATTAATAAGTGTATAGGGTTTAGGGTAGTTGATAAGTGTTATGCACATGCCCACTTAATTTATACATGTAAACATGTGCAGATGTAGTTTCCACTAGATCTTGTTAATCATTCGAGTTGAAGATGTTGAAGTTGAAGTTCTGGACTCGCTACGTAAACCAGTCGAGCAGTACGAAATCGTGAAGGGGATAGTCAACAGGTAATTTCAATCATTATCGAACTATATGTTGGCCTCTTTAGTTCGATGTTTCTTGATATCAAATAATTAATCACTCCTTCATTCATTTTATTTGCCGGTGGGCAGGGCTTGGCAAAAGTTGAGGAAAGAGGTTCCAGGAAAATGGAAAGAAAAGCTGTATTGGTATCGACCCAAGGTATAATTAATTAAGTAGTACTAGCTTGCTACCATCTCTTTAATTCTAGTTTCAATACCATTAGTTACCATGCTTGATTAATTATTATCTGATTGAATTCTATTCTCGTAAAGTGCATGAAGTAGTTGCCGGGGAATGATTTATGTGCATACTATGTTTACGAGAACATTCGCATGATGGCGTCCAAAAGGAGCAGATCTGAAAGATAGCAATGGGTACATTTGCCAGAGCACTATTCACAATTTTTACATCATTATTGATATCTAATATATATACACACAACTAATACATGCATATTTGATCTCCTTCTTCAAAGTTCAAGGACGTGCGGGAGAAGCTCGTATCAAGAGATCGCGTACGAGGAATTCAAGAAGAATAGTGGGATTTTTGCTCGACCAAGTCATAGATCCCAAAGGAGAATTCCATTACCCGCTACCACTGCAGTAATGCCTCCATGGAGGAGAAATTGTATATACCAAATTGTATATATATATACACACATGTGTATGTGTGAATGGTGGTGCGAGACATTCGATGATATTATATATATATATATATATATATATATGATCGGTTCAACGAGAAATTCTATTTATATATATGCATAACGTGTACATTATGTAGTATCGTAAAATACCAGCAAATGAAAAATAATTAAAATGGAAGAACACAAAATTAAAGGAAAAGGATATCATAAACCCAAAACCCCCTAAACCTTTTAGTACCGGTTGGTGTTACAAACCGGTACTAAAGGTCTCCCAGCCCCCGGCGCGGGCTCGTGCCACGTGGTGACCCTTTAGTGGCGGTTCGTGTTAAACCGGGACTAAAGGGGGACTGATACGTCTCAGCGTATCTACTTTTCCACACACTTTTGCCCTTGTTTTGGACTCTAACTTGCATGATTTGAATGAAACTAACCCGGACTGACGCTGTTTTTAGCAGAACTGCCATGATGTTGTTTTATGTGTAGAAAAGAAAAGTTCTCGGAATGTCCTGGAAATCCATGGAGGCACTTTTCAGAATTAATAAGAATTTTTGGCAAAAGAATCAAGGCAGGGGGCCCACGGGCTGTCCACGAGACAGGAGGCGCCCCCGCCCCCCTAGGGCGCGCCCTCCTATCTTGTGGGCCCCCTGGACCTCCACCGACCTCAACTCCAACTCTATATCTTCCGTCTCGCGGAGAAAAAAATCAGGGAGAAAGTTTCATCGCGTTTTACGACACAGAGCCGCCGCCAAGCCCTAATCTCTCTCGGGAGGGCTGATCTGGAGTCCGTTCGGGGCTCCGGAGAGGGGGATTCGTAGCCGTCGTCATCATCAACCATCCTCCATCACCAATTTCATGATGCTCACCGCTGTGTGTGAGTAATTCCATCGTAGGCTTGCTGGACGGTGATGGGTTGGATGAGATTTACCATGTAATCAAGTTAGTTTTGTTAGGGTTTGATCCCTAGTGTCCACTATGTTCTGAGATTGATGTTTCTGTGACTTTGCTATGCTTAATGCTTGTCACTAGGGCCCGAGTGCCATGATTTCAGATCTGAACCTATTATGTTTTCATCAATATATGTGTGTTCTTGATCCTATCTTGCAAGTCTATAGTCACCTATTATGTGTTATGATCCGACAACCCCGAAGTGACAATAATCGGGATACTTCTCGGTGATGACCGTAGTTTAAGGAGTTCATGTATTCACCATGTGTTAATGCTTTGGTCCGATTCTCTATTAAAAGGAGGCCTTAATATCCCTTAGTTTCCGTAAGGACCCCGCTGCAACGAGAGGGTAGGACAAAAGATGTCATGCAAGTTCTTTCCCATAAGCACGTATGACTATTTACGGAATACATGCCTACATTACATTGATGAACTGGAGCTAGTTCTATATCACCCTATGTTATGACTATTGCATGAGGTATCGCATCCGGCATAATTATCCATCACTGATCCATTGCCTATGAGCTTTTCATATATTGTTCTTCGCTTATTTACTTTTCCGTTGCTACTATTACAATTACTACAAAAACCCAAAAACATTTATCTTTAATGTTGCTACTGTTACCATTACTATCATACCACTTTTGCTACTAAATACTTTGCTGCCGATACTAAGTTATCCAGGTGTGGTTGAATTGACAACTCAACTGCTAATACTCAAGAATAATATTTGGCCCCCCTTGTGTCAAATCAATAAATTTGGGTTGAATACTCTACCCTCGAAAGCTGTTGTGATCCCCTATACTTGTGGGTCATCAAGACTAATTTCTGGCGCCGTTGCCGGGGAGCATAGCTCTATTCTATGATTCACTTGGGATTTATATCTGTTGATCACTATGAAGAACTTGAAAGACGCTAAGACCAAGATTTTGCCCTCAACTACGAGGGGAGGTAAGGAACTGCCATCTAGCTCTGCACTAGATTCTCCTTCCATTTTTAGTAAGCTTGCGACACCTAAACCTGCTACTGCTATGAATTCTGATATGTCGCATGTCATAGATGATGCCACTTCTGCTTTACACGATATTTATGATGAAATTACTTCTGTGCGTGATACTACTTTGCCATTAGGTGAATTTCTAGATGAACAACTTGCTAGAGTTAGGGGGAATGTAAATATTGAAGAACCTATTATTGATGATTGTGATGATGAACGTTCCCCCAATGATTATGTATTACATGTTATTCCTAAGGGTTGTGTTATGAACAAAGAAGCTGTTGAATCTATTCTTGCTTGCAATGATAGAAATGATCTTAAGAAATTATTAGCTAAATGGAAGAAGCAGTCTCTTAATGCTAGAATGAAACCCGATCCTACTTTTGCTACTTCACCTATCTATGTTACTGATAAGGATTATGAATTCTCTGTTGATCCTGGTATTATTACTTTAGTTGAATCTGATCCTTTTTATGGCCTTGAATCTGAAACTGTTGTGGCACATCTTACCAAGTTGAATGATATAGCCACCCTGTTTACTCATGATGAGAAGTTTCGCTATTTATACATCCTTAAGATATTCCCGTTCTCATTAAAGGGTGATGCTAAGACTTGGTATGATTCTCTTGCTCCTAGTTGTGTGCGTAGTCCCCAGGAT
The DNA here is from genome assembly GCF_002162155.2 of Triticum dicoccoides. NCBI lineage: Eukaryota > Viridiplantae > Streptophyta > Magnoliopsida > Poales > Poaceae > Triticum > Triticum dicoccoides. The sequence continues at coordinate 166,659,097 of NC_041385.1, read as the reverse complement.
ATGATTTATTACTTCTCTGATGAATATTTCCCTGCTCATAAGAAACAAGCTGCCTTGCGGGAAATATATAATTTTGTGCAAATCAAAGAAGAGAGTCTCCCACAAGCTTGGGGGAGGCTTCTCCGGTTACTTAATGCTTTGCCTGATCATCCTCTTAAGAAAAATGAAATACTTGATATATTTTATAATGGACTAACCGATGCTCCCAAGGACCACTTGGATAGTTGTGCTGGTTGTGTTTTCAGGGAAAGAACAGTCGACGAAGATGAAATATTATTGAATAATATGTTGACTAATGAAAATAATTGGACTCTTCCTGAGCCAGTTCCTGAAGTAATTCCTGAACCGATTAAGCCAACTCCTGAGTCTGTTGCTAAACCCACTCCGAAGAAGAGAGGTGTTTTATTTCTCAGTCCTGAAGATATGCAAGAGGCAAAGAAATCAATGAAAGAAAAAGGTATTAAAGCTGAAGAAGTTAAGAATTTACCACCTATTGAAGAAATACATGGTCTTAATTTACCGCCTGAAGAACCACATTTTCTTGATAACCCAACACAGGTACTAAAGGTAAATTCTCTCTATAGATATGATAAAGTTGAAGTACCCTCTACTAAATTTCATGGCCCATGCTTGGATGAATTTGATGACTTTATGGCTAGACAAGAAAGTTTTAGTGCTTATGTTGGTAGAGAGTTAAAGAATAATGCTTTCGAGATAGGACGCGTAGGTGATAACCTGGCTAGAGTTAAAGATGAACTTCACCATGTTAGCAAATATGCTTCTATGGTTGCTACTCAAGCTAAGCAAGTACTCAAAGATCAAAATGATTTGCTTGATGAATTGAATAATAAAAATGACTTTGCTGTTAGAGTGGCTACTAGAACTGGTAGAATGACTCAGGAACCTTTGTATCCTGAAAGCCACCCTAAAAGAATTGAACAAGATTTTCCGAATAATAATCTAGATGTTCCTAGTTCTTCAAAGAAGAAGAAAAGGAAGAATGATAGGACTTTGCAAACTTCTAGTGAACATAATGTAGAAACACTTGAGAATCCCAATGATACTTCCATCTCTGATGCTGAAACACAATCTGGAGACGAACATGAACCTGATGATAATGCTAATAATGATGTTCATGTAGATGCTCAACCTAGTAATAACAATGATGTAGAGATTGAACCTGCTGTTGATCTTGATAACCCACAATCAAAGAATCAACGCTATGATCAGAGAGATTTTGTTGCTAGGAAGCATGGGAAAGAAAGAGAACCATGGGTTCAGAAACCCATGCCCTTTCCTCCTAAACCATCCAAGTCAAAGGATGATGAGGATTTTGAGCGCTTTGCTGAAATGATTAGACCTATTTTCTTGCGTATGCGCCTAACTGATATGCTTAAAGTAAATCCTTATGCTAAGTATATGAAGGATATCATCACAAATAAAAGAAAGATACCGGAAGCTGAAATTTCCACTATGCTTGCTAATTACACTTTTAAGGGTGGAATACCAAAGAAACTTGGAGATCCGGGTGTGCCAACTATACCATGCTCCATTAAAAGAAATTGTGTCAGAACTGCTTTATGTGATCTTGGAGACGGTGTTAGTGTTATGCCTCTCTCTTTATATCGTAGACTTGAATTGAATAAGTTGACACCTACTGAAATATCTTTGCAAATGGTTGATAAATCAACTGCTATACCTGTCGGTATTTGTGAGGATGTGCCTGTTGTGGTTGCAAATGTCACAATCTTAATGGACTTTGTTATTCTTGATATTCCCGAGGACGATAGTATGTCTATTATCCCTGGTAGACCTATTCTTAACACTGCAGGGGCTGTTATTGATTGCAACAAAGGCAATATCACTTTTCATGTTAATGGCAATGAGCATACGGTACACTTTCCGAGGAAACAATCTCAAGTTCATAGCATCAATTCTATTGAAAATTTTCCAACTATCATTTTTGGAAGTTTTGAATTTCCTCTCCCTACTGTCAAGAAAGAGTATGATATTCTAATTGTTGGGGATTTTCATATCCCCGTTGAGGTAACTTAGTGTTATTCGAAATTTCTCCGGTTTCGTCTTATTCAGAATGAGTTTGTTAACGAGACTTGATCAACCTTGTTAGTGGGTTCATTTTGATGACCACAAGATGGATGAAACTAGAAGGCACAACCTTCTGTACCCTCTTTTTACTTTCTGGTTTTTAGAATAAATAAAGCAAAAATAGTATTATCAGTATGTTTTCTGAATTATCCGTGCATTAAAAAATAATCCGAAAATAAAAGTGCTCCAAATACCCTGCAAATTTAGTATGATTTTTTCTGGAATATTTGAGGATTTTAGGCACTAAAGACACTGCAAGAGGGGCAAGCACCAGGCCACGAGAGAGGAGGGCGCCCCCCCCTTTAGGGCGCGCCCCCCTGTCTCGTTGGCCCCTAGTGGCTCCCCTCCACTTATGCCAGCACCCACACACTTCATATTCTACCCAAAAAAACCACCCAGCTCAAGCACGAGTTCTAGCTCGTTTTGCTGCGATTTTTGATCTCTTAGCTCAAAGCTCCATTCACAAAACAGCTTTGGGAGATTGTTGCTTGGTATGTGACTCCTCCATTGGTCCAATTAGTTTTTGTTCTAGTGCTTTATTCATTGCAAATCCTTGTTGTCTTGGTGACCCTGTTTTTGAGCTTGCATGTTAATTTTTTGAGGTCCCAAGCAATTCCAATGCATGATATGGGCTCTAGGCACTTGTAGGAGTAGTTGCTATCAATCTTGTTTAGTTTTATGCACTTTTATTTTGAAGCTACTAAAGTTTCAGATAATTTCAGAAAATGTTGAGGAAACTTTTGAGGGGCTCTTCTAGCCAAAGCTCCCAGGAAAAATAAGCTAAAGAGAAGGAAAAAGCCAAATATAATCTTCCTCGCTTAGCGGAAGTATGACCTTGTGAATGGCCATGTGATGATTTCTTGAGAGAGGCTGGAATTCATGAAGACTTTTATGCTTTAATCGAGACCGCAGGCCTCACCTGTTTCATCAATGACCGAATCGATCAGTATCTCTTACTCACCAATACTTTCGTGCAAAACTTTTATTTTTATCCTAAGAAGTCACCGCCTGAAGTATCATTTTATTTATATGACGAGTTCAAAGAAATGTCTTTACGTCATTTTTGCACGGTATGTAGGATACCTTATGAGGGAGAACTAGAGGAACCCCATCGTGAAGATGTGGCTGGCTTTGTTAATATTATTGCTGTAGAAGAGCCAAAGAAGGGTTCCGAAGCAAAAGTCTCTAGCATATAGTTTCCTGTTTTACGCTACTTTGCCATATTTGCTAGTAGATGCTTAATTGGTCGTGGGAATAGTGGAAACTTGAGTGTTCCTGATATTATCATTCTTCAACATGCTTTGCTTGGAGACAATAGTTTTAATATGGGTGCCGTCGTTGCTAAACGGCTAGCCCTTAATCGTACAAAAGGCCCCATATTTGGAGGTATCTATGATGCACGTCTTGCTAGACATTTTCAGATACCCATTAGGCACCATGAGGAAAAGGAGACGATATTGCCTCCTCACATTCTAGATTACAAGAGCATGGTAGCACATAAGTTTATTGTTGACAACAAAGATAGAATGCTCTTGTATAAACTTAGATTCAATAAGAAACACTTTGAGATTATTATTTTGCCTGTGCCTCTGTTGTTTGATTTGCTTGCAGAAAAATTTCTCTTTACAATGGAGGCGGTGAACAATCATCGAGCTCAGGCCACTCCAGAACCCGAACCTGAGCCGGAACCTGAGCTGGACCCTTATCGTGCATCATCTGTCCAGTGGGATCCGGAAATGACCAGCCAGTGGTATCCTGATTACGCCTCTCATTACACCGGGGAGAGTAGCGGCGATCCTTGGTATTAAACCAACTTAGGCCAAAAGCCTAAGCTTGGGGGAGTACGCATTTCTCACCGACTTTACATTCATGTTTACACACTAGTCGTCGGTGCTCATACTCTTTCATTGTATTATCCATGCTAGTTTAAATTTCTTTTTCTAGTCTTCTTCTTGTGTGATTGATAAACCTTGAGAAAAAACAAAAAATTAGTTAGTTTAATTTCCTTGCTTGTAGTAGAAATTAAAATGAAAACCCAAAAATATTTCTAGTTCTTCTTTTTACTTGTTGGGAGCTTTCCCGTGTAAATAGTTTTATTTTCTTTTCTTTCTTTTGGGGGTCGAGAAGACCATATTGAAAATGTTTAGTGGCTCTTATATGCATGATTGTTTATTTAATTTAGAGCCCATATTACTTGTCTTCTCTCTTGAGTTGAATGCTTGCAGGTTCCAGCTTAGTCCAATGCACGTACACTCTTATTATTATACACACCATTTTGTCGTGCGAGTGAAAGGCAATAAATACGATATATGATGGACTTATTGGGATGAGAAAAGCTGGTATGAACTCGACCTCTCTTGTTTTTGTAAATATGATGAGTTCATCGTTCCTGAGTCAGCTATTATGAAGTAAACAAATTTGCAATGACTTTTAGAGATTATATTTACTTGTGCCATGTTTGATTAGCTATGAGTTATAATGGTTTACCTTGCGTGCTAACATGCTATTAGAATGATTATGATGTGGTATGATGGGATGGTATCCTCCTTTGAATGAATCGAGTGACTCGACTTGGCACATGTTCACGCATGTAGTTGAATCAAATCAACATAGCCTTCACGATATTTATGTTCATGGTGGATTATATCCTACTCATGCTTGTACTCGGTGTGAATTAATTTTAATGCATGCTTACAACTGTTGTCGCTCTCTCAGTTGGTCGCTTCCCAGTCTTTTGCTAGCTGTCACCTGTACTTAGCGGAATTACTGCTTGTGCATCCAAACTCCTTAAACCCCAAAGTTGTTCCATATGAGTCCACTATACCTACCTATATGCGGTATCTACCTGCCGTTCCAAGTAAATTTGTATGTGCCAAACTCCAAACCTTCAAATGAAATTTTGTTTTGTATGCTTGAGCAGCTCATGTCACAACTAGGGCTGCCTATATCTTCCATGCTAGGTGGGTTATTCGCAGAGGAGTGGTCTCCGCTCCTCATTCACGAGAAAGGGCCGGTAACCGGGATTCCCATGATCCAAAAAGATCAAAGCAAATCAAAATAATTAAACAAAACTCCCCCAGGGCCGTTGTATGTTGGAGGCACTCATTGTTTCGAGCAATCCATGGATTGATGCTTGTTGGTGGTTGGGGAAGTATAAACCTTTACCATTCTGTTTGGGAACTGCCTATAAAGCATGTAGTATGGAAGATACAGTCATCTCATAGGTGTTGCGTTGACAGCGAAAGTATGCCGCTCAAAATGTTATTCAATCTCTATTTTTAAAAATCGAGCTCTGGCAACTCTACAAATCCCTGCTTCCCTCTGCGAAGGGCCTATCTATTTACTTTTATGTTGAGTCATCACCCTTCTTATTAAAAGCACCAACTGGAGAGCACACTGTCATTTGCATTCATTGTTATTGATTTATATTGTGTATGACCTGACTGGATCTATTTTACCATGAATTACAATGTTTAGTTAGTCCTTGGTCTTTAAAGGTGCTCTGCATTTATGTTTTGTGGTCTTAGAAAGGGCTAGCGAGATACCATTTTGTTATATCATGTTACGATTGTTTTGAGAAAGTGTTGTCATCCAAGTTTTATTATTATGGCTCGCTAGCTGATTATGCTATTAATGTGAGTAATTGTGATACCTATGTGTTATTGTTAGTATGGTTAGTTCCTAATATTTGCTGAAACTTGTATGCTGGCTTTCATGTTTGCAACAACAAGAGCAAACAGAATTTGTAAAAGTTTTTCTTTATCACTTCAGTTTATCAACTGAATTGCTTGAGGACAAGCAAAGGTTTAAGCTTGGGGAAGTTGATACGTCTCCAACGTATCTACTTTTCCAAACACTTTTGCCCTTGTTTTGGACTCTAACTTGCATGATTTGAATGAAACTAACCCGGACTGGCGTTGTTTTCAGCAGAACTGCCATGATGTTGTTTTATGTGTAGAAAAGAAAAGTTCTCGGAATGTCCTGGAAATCCACGAAGGCACTTTTCAGAATTAATAAGAATTTTTGGCGAAAGAATCAAGGGCAGGGGGCCCACGGGCTGTCCACAAGACAGGGGGGCGCCCCCCCCCTAGGGCGCGCCCTCCTATCTCGTGGGCCCCCTGGACCTCCACCAACCTCAACCCCAACTCTATATCTTCCGTCTCACGGAGATAAAAATCAGGGAGAAAGTTTCATCGCGTTTTACGACACGGAGCCGCCGCCAAGCCCTAATCTCTCTCAGGAGGGCTGATCTGGAGTCCGTTCGGGGCTCCGGAGAGGGGGATTCGTCGTCGTCGTCATCATCAACCATCCTCCATCACCAATTTCATGATGCTAACCGCCGTGTGTGAGTAATTCCATCGTAGGCTTGCTGGACGGTGATGGGTTGGATGAGATTTACCATGTAATCAAGTTAGTTTTGTTAGGGTTTGATCCCTAGTATCCACTATGTTCTGAGATTGATGTTGCTATGACTTTGCTATGCTTAATGCTTGTCACTAGGGCCCGAGTGCCATGATTTTAGATATGAACCTATTATGTTTTCATCAATATATGTGTGTTCTTGATCCTATCTTGCAAGTCTATAGTCACCTATTATGTGTTATGATCCGACAACCCCGAAGTGACAATAATAGGGATACTTCTCGGTGATGACCGTAGTTTGAGGAGTTCATGTATTCACCATGTGCTAATTCTTTGGTCCGGTTCTCTATTAAAAGGAGGCCTTAATATCCCTTAGTTTCTGTAAGGACCCCGCTGCAACGGGAGGGTAGGACAAAAGATGTCATGCAAGTTCTTTTCCATAAGCATGTATGACTATTTACGGAATACATGCCTACATTACATTGATGAACTGGAGCTAGTTCTATATCACCCTATGTTATGACTATTGCATGAGGAATCGCATCCGGCATAATTATCCATCACTGATCCATTGCCTATGAGCTTTTCATATATTGTTCTTCGCTTATTTACTTTTCCGTTGCTACTGTTACAATTACTACAAAAACCCAAAAACATTTATCTTTACTGTTTCTACTATTACCATTACTATCATGCCACTTTTGCTACTAAATAGTTTGCTGCAGATACTAAGTTATCCAGGTGTGGTTGAATTGACAACTCAATTGCTAATACTCAAGAATATTCTTTGGCTCCCGTTGTGTCAAATCAATAAATTTGGGTTGAATACTCTACCCTCAAAAGTTGTTGTGATCCCCTATACTTGTGGGTCATCAGGGACCTTTAGTCCCCACCCTTCAGTGCCGATTATAGAACCGGCACTAAAGGTCCTTACAAACCGGTGCTATAGCCCTGTTCTGCACTAGTGTTTGATAATTTGATATGTGGGTGGACCGGTACTTGGGTGCTACCCTTCCTTGGACAAGCCTCCCACTTATGATTAACCCCTCTCGCAAGCACCTACAACTACGAAAGAAGAATTAAAATAAATCTAACCATAGGATGAAATATATCGATCCAAATCAGCCCCTTACCAAGCAACGCATAAACTAAGGTTTAAGCTTCTGTCACTCTAGCAACCCATAATCTACTTATTACTTCCCCTTGCCTTCCCCTAGACCCAAATCATGGTGAAGTGTCATGTATTCGATGTTCACATAACATCACTAGAGGATAGACAACAAACATCTCATCAAAATATCGAACGAATACCAAATTCACATGATTACTTATAACAAGACTTCTCCCATGTCCTCATGAACAAACGTAACTACTCACAAAGCATATTCGTGTTCATAATCAGAGGAGTATTAATTATCATTAAGGATCTGAACATATGATATTCCATCGAATAAACCAACTAGCATCAACTACAAGGAGTAATCAACACTACTAGCAACCCACGAGTACCAATCTAAGGTTTTGAGATAGAGATCGGATACAAGAGATGAACTAGGGTTTGAGAGGAGATGATGCTGGTGAAGATGTTGATGGAGATTGACCCCCTCTCGATGAGAGGATCATTTGTGATGACGATGGCAATGATCCCCCTCCCGGAGGGGAGTTTCTCCGGCAAAACAGCTCCGCCGGAGCCCTAGATTGGTTCTGCCCATGTTCCACCTCGAGACGACGGTGCTTCATCCCAAAAGCTTCCTTCTGATTTTTTCCAGGTCAAAACACACCATATATAAGAAGATGGGCATCGGGGGCATTCCAGGTGGCCCACAAGTTAGGGGGGCGCGCCCAGGGGGGTAGGGCACGCCCTCCACCCTTGTGGAGGGCAGGTGCCCCCCCCCCTCTGGTGCTTTCTTCGCCCAATATTTTTTATATATTCCAATATAATTCTCCATGAAGATTCACGACTTTTGGAGTTGTGAAAAATAGGTGTCTAATATTTGCTCCTTTTCCAGTCCAGAATTCCAGCTGTCGGCATTCTCCCTCTTCATGTAAACCTTATAAAATAAGAGAGAAAAGGCATAAGTATTGTTATATAATGTGTAATAACAGCCCATAATGCAATAAATATCAACATAAAAGCATGATGCAAAATGGACGTATCAATGACCCACGCGAGCCATCCATGGCCATGATATCAGCAAACAAATAAGGGAGGAGTGGGGGTTGGGGGAGAGGAGCAAGGCAGTGGAGAGGGAAATGAGAGCTATGGATCTCAACAGCACTGGTAGAAAACCCTAACTAAAGGTCAATGAAATCCTTGGGCACCCATAAGTACCCACGCATGGCAGGGCGACCAGGACAAGAAGGGCAAGAGACTATGTGTGAAATTATCGGACATGTATTGATGTAGTAGCCGGATGCTATGTGTGAAATTACCTCTTTTTGATAAAGGTAATATATTTATATTTTGAAGATACCAATTACACCCAGCCTCTGCACCAGCAAGACATCGAAAGACATCAAGGTTGCACACAACTAAGAACAAAATAAAAAAGGGAGAAATATAAAACAAAGAAAAAACAAAGGCCCCATCGGCCGCAGTGATGAAACACTCACCATAGCCACACTCTAACCACCACCAAAGACAACACCCAGACTGCAAAAGAGATTCTCCAAAAATGACGCCTTCAAAAAGGAAACAATGCACAAGCGTTATCGTCGCCCGATCAAGGATCTTCAGTTTTCACCCTGGAGAAAGTCCGGGATCCCAAAACAATGCCTTTAGCAATGTCATTGCCAGGTATAACCAATGAAGGCTAGACCTTCCGCTTTCACCCTGGAAATTGTGGCTCAGTACTCAAGAAGCACCACTAGAAATGTCCACCTATGTTGTCGTCCCCTCCTGCCAAGGACGCTGCTGCAAGTCCTCACCACCCGACACACAGGAGAAACCTGTGCTGCAAGTCTTCATTGCAACCAAAACTCCTCTTCGCCATTACAAGCCACCAATCACAGCCACCATGACTTTCTTCACACTGTCAATGCCATGAAAATTCATATGTAGACATGTCCCATGGCATCGGCAAGACAACAAAACTTCACGCCACACCCTCATAAAGCCTCTCTGGCTGAAGATAAGGGCGCTCCCAACCGAATCAATTCCCATCTGGATACCAGGTGGAGCCATGCGCCAATAGCGGATATCTCCGAGAGGAAGACAAGACCTCATCGGCGTCCAAATCGAGGAGGCCAGCATGAAGCAGATCAAGGATCCTGACCCCATATAGGTAGATCGGGTCGGCCGCCATCTCACACCAAGATTAGGAATAATGACGGCACAAAGGGAGGCCCGGCCACATGTGAAGTTACCTAGAGATAGTTTACAATGCATCTGGTTGTATGGAATTGAGGATTTGCTAATGAGTTACCCAATTAGAGCAACTCCAACCAGGCAACCTATTTCATTTGCCCATGTCCGTTTGGGTCGCCATGGAACAAAACACTGACGCAATGCACCGACCCAAACCCAAAATGTGTCTGCTTCGTGTCTGCGCTGATGCAGTTCCGACCCAACTTGGGCCTGAAATGCATCAGTGCAGACACAAAGCAGATGCGCTACACGTCCCCTAGGTGTCCACCGTGCCCACATGTCGGCCGGCCAACAATCCTAAGTGGTCGTAATTAACACGGCCACCTACCGAGGGCCCGCCTGGCAGTGTGTGGAAGGGTTGCGTACCCATCCTTTTTAATGGACGCGTGCGGCGGGGCCGGCCTCATACACTTCCCATCCACATCTGGCCACCTTTGCTCCCTCGTCAGTGACCACAAAACCCTAGCCATCCCAAAACCCTAGCAAAGCCATGGGCTTCTTCAACAGGAAGGAAGGGAGGAAGGGGAGGTTCCGCACCGGTGCGAGCTCTTCCCGTGGGCTCCCTCCTCGACTGCCGCCGGCTAGATACGGCATGCCACCGCAGGAGCGAGAGCGGCTGTACATTCCAGTCCACTAGGCGTGGTGGCACTAGGAGTAGAGCAAGCCCCTACAGTACCCGGATGTGAACTTCCCGCACGGGCGGCATCTGGACCCACAGTGCATCCCCATTGCACTACGGTCCACGCGAGCACACACAGAGGAGGTTCACCGGTGGCACGATCTCCTTACACCGGAGCAGCGCGCCATGCGTGCCTACGTGCCAGACCCCTCCTCCCAACTAGGAGCGCTGGTTTGTGCTAGAGCATGAGGAGGAGCGCCGCCACGGCATCCACATCGACGACGACGTTCCACTGCCGCCCCCGCAGGTATTGTCGGAGGATGAGGAGGCGGAGGCTGAGTACCAAGTCGTCCTTAAGGAGGCCCTGCAACATGCGCTGGAGGCGAGCTGACTCGAGGAGGACACCCGTTGGGATGGGCTGGAGCACGCCCTTGCTTTGTCCGCGACGGGGGATGATACGTCTCCGTCGTATCTACTTTTCCAAACACTTTTGTCCTTGTTTTGGACTCTAACTTGCATGATTTGAATGGAACTAACCCGGACTGACGATGTTTTCAGCAGAACTGCCATGGTGCTATTTTTGTGCAGAAATAAAAGTTCTCGGAATGACCTGAAAATCCACGGAGCAACTTTTTGGATTTAATAAAAAATATTGGCGAAAGAATCAATGTCAGGGGGGCCACTCTCGGTGTCAAAACCGGCGGATCTCGGGTAGGGGGTCCAGGATTGTGCGTCCAAGACTAATGGTAACTGGAGGCTAGGGACACGATGTTTACCCAGGTTCGGGCCCTCTTGATGGAGGTAATACCCTACTTCCTGCTTGATTGATCTTGGTGATATGAGTATTACAAGAGTTGATCTACCACGAGATCAGAGAGGCTAAACCCTAGAAGTTAGCCTATGGTATGATTGTTGTTGTCCTATGGACTAAACCCTTCGGTTTATATAGACACCGGAGGGGGCTAGGGTTACATAGAGTCAGTTTACAAAGAAGGAGATCTACATCCGAATCGCCAAGCTTGCCCTCCATGTCAAGGAGAGTCCCATCCAGACATGGGACAAAGTCTTCTGTCTTGTATCTTCAGAGTCCAACAGTCCGGCCAAAGTATATAGTCCGGCCGTCCAGATACCCCCTTATCCACGACTCCCTCAGTAGCCCTTGAACCAGACTTCAATGACAATGAGTCTGGCGCGTAGATTGTCTTCGGCATTGCGAGGTGGGTTCCACCTTCGAATACTCCAAAATTAATTCCGAACACAAGGACCGTGTCCGGCTCTGCAAGATAAACTCCATATACCACCATAGAGAGAATAATAATCCACTAATCTGATCTGCTGACAATTCTTCGTTGTGTGACATCACGCCATGGCTCGGTAACTTATTCGAACCGTTTTTACAACCCGCTCCCGCACACATCACGAGGCGGTTTCTTTGGCACATCTTGTCAAAGCAGAGATCGTGTCCCCTTATCGCGGGATCTCCATCAATACGGGCATGGGTAACCCAACTAGCACCATTAATCAAGGCGCTCGGAAAAATAAGAGATTTCAAGAGGCAAGTGAGGAGGCGCACATTCTACATTGCCTTTATAAAGGGATAGAGACCTCCCGTTTTCACCCACGCCTTCTTTCTCCTTTACTCATCCGTTCTTGCACCCTTGAGCTCCAGTGCCCAAGTTCTCACCTTCTCCGTAGGATCGCATCATGTCCGGAGCGGGAGGCGAGTGGATGGCCTCCTCTGTCACAGAGGAGAACATCACCGAGCTTCGGGAGGCCGGATACCTGGCCTAGAATATTGCGCACAGGCTTCCAACAGAGGGACAGGTTACCCCTACTCCGAAGTCTAGGGAGAGAGTAGTATTTCTCCCTCATTTCGTCCGCGGACTAGGATTTCCACTCCACCCGTTTGTCCGCGGGCTCATGACTACTACGGGCTAGATTTTCACGATCTGGGCCCGAATTTCATCCTCAACATCTCGGCGTTCATCGTCATGTGTGACGCCTTCCTCCGCATCAAGCCTCACTTCGGCCTGTGGTTGAAGATCTTCTGCGTGAAGCCGAAGATCGTGAGCGGCCAACAGGCGGAGTGCGGAGGCGCCATGGTCGGCAAGATGCCCAACGTCACATGGCTTGACGGCTCCTTCGTGGAGACCGTAAAGGGGTGGCAATCAGGGTGGTTCTACATCACCGAGCCGCGCGACGCCAACTGGGCGGCGGCCCCCAAATTCAGATCTGGAATCCCCACGCAGCTCACTTCTTGGGAGAAGAAGGGCCTGTCCTGGGGCGAACCCACAGAGCTGGTAGGACTCAAGACCTGCATCCAAAGTATGAGGGACAAGAAGATCAAGCTTGTCAACATGGTCCAGGTCATGCTCATTCGCCGGATTCTCCCGTGTCAAAGACGGGCATTTGATATGTGGGAGTTCGACCCAGCCGAACACCATATGCTACTAGAGCTCTTCGGCACAATGCATAAAGAAATCTGGAAGGTGTTGTTCAAGACCGGCGAAGTTCCTCCTCCCCTTTCCGAGGACCGGGGGCTCAGCGCAAGCCGCCTCGCTAGTCCGGTAAGTCCTCTGGTTATTGTAAGATATTTCCTTCCTGGTACGTTCGTGGGAGGATTCTTAGGTCACTATCATGACCGAACAGGATTGGGTGGAGACGGCAGAGCAGATCAACTGTACGGCTCCATTTCCTAAGGACCCAGTAAGCGCACTCCTAGCGGAGATGCTGGTTCCGGCGCCTTACAAGGTGCCGGAGAAAAAGGCCGAAAAGAAGGCCGCAGGGACCCGGAAGGGTCCTCGGCGCGAAGCCGCATCAGATGCCTCGCCAGAAGATGACGAGGCGCACTCCTCCCACGAAGGGGAGGAGAGTAAGAATAAGAAGAAGAAGGCCGCCTCAACTAAGGGGGGCGAAGGGTCCAAAAAGGCAGCCGCGGGGACCAGAAAAGGTCCCCGGTGCAAGGCCATGATAGAGTCGTCATCCGAAGACGACAAGGAAGATTCTTCCCCCGAATACAGGGGCGAACATGAAGAATGCCTCCTCCCCGTGCTAGGGAGGAGAAGAAAAGGAAAGCCGCCCCGTCAGGGGAGGCCGGGACGCTGAAGAAGGGAAAAGCGTCCCTTCCCGATCACTCCACTACCGCCGCTTTCAGCGACAAGGAGTGGCTGCCCAGGGGCAAGCCCCGGGCGAGGTCGTAAGTATCCGTATTCCATAATATTTTCCGTGCAACTTTGACCTCATGGTTTGTAATGACGCTGAACTCGTTTATGCAGTCCGGTCGGGTTCGATCTCGAGGAGTCCTCTTCGGAGGAGTCTCTAAACGAGTCGGAGATGAATTCGCTCCCGATGGCAACCTCCCCACGACCCGTGGATGACACCGAGGTGTTGTCCCAGAGGATGCCAGAGCAGGAGGCGATGGCTCCAGGGATGCCCCAAGGCAAAATTTTGGGCGCTGGACACATGGGGGATGAGAACCCCATGGATTATGCTAACGGGAGCCACAGCAAGTCTGGCTCCCAGCCGATTACTGCGCCGGAGCCTACAAAGGTTCTGGATTCCGGTATGCAGATCCTCGCGAAGGAGGGTGAGCCGGCCGTGCCGATGACCTCCGCCCAGTCGGAGGCATCGGATAATTTGTTGGGAGTGCTTCGAGGCGCTTCCATCGAGGATGAACACCGTACACTTATGGGTACGGTGATTGAGAAAGTTCTGTCCGCCAAGGGTGGATTGACCGAAGCCTGCACTAGCCTGCTAACAATCTTTGGGGTAAAGAAAGTGTGAGAAAATATCACCCGATAGACAGTAGCCCCTAATACTCTGGTTGGTGTTTGGAAAGAAAAGCCAAACGGAGGGTCAACTAAAAACCACAGGAAGCTAATTGTATTTGTCTGAATGAATCAAACAGGCACTGCTGCTGACCGCCGCTGCACGCACGGCTGAGGTTGCCAGACTCAAGCGCGAACTGGGGCAGGCCGAAGAAGAGCTCGGCCTCGTGAAGAAGCAGCTCGAGGCAAACAAAGGTAAGAGGAACCCCGTCCATATGTCGTATAGAGGATAAAAAGTTGGTGATGCTAATAAAAAGCATCATGGCTTTTGATATGGACCGTGACCGAAGTGGCGGCCCTGAAGGAAGCGCTGTCCGCGACTGAAGCCAAGGCGGATACGGAGCGCGCTGAGTGAGAGAAGCAAGATGCTCGGGTGGGAGAAGTACAGCAAGAGCTCCAGGAGCTCGGCAAGAAGTTCGGCTCCCTGGAGCATGACTACAAGACACAAGCGTCTGAGCTTGCAAAGGCCCTCCAGAGCACGGCCGACGCCAACGCCGAAGCCCAAAAGGCCCTCCAGGAAATCCAGGCGGCCAAGAAGATTGCGGAGGGTAAAGCATTCTTTATGCAAAGGAAGCATGTGGAGGAGTCATTTCTTTTACTTACACGAATCCGGAGCTCTCCAGGGGCATTCACAAATCTGCCACGTAGCATTTCGGATGCCGCGGAGTTTTATCGCGCTGAAGAGGGGAGCTCTACGGAGAAGCTGTTCTGGTCCCAATATACGGGGGCCGAACACCCGATGCCTCTGAGTGACCAACTTAATCAGCTGGTCGAACTCCACAATGCGGCCGAACAGGCCATGAGGGACCTCATAGTCCGGATGTGGCCTGGCGAGCCCCTGCCCAGCAGCTACTTTGGCCTAGTGAAGCAGATGGTGCATGCCTGTCCATGGCTAGAAGTTATCAAGCAATCCATATGTATTGAGGGTGCCCGACGGGCCTTTGCCCACGCGAAGATGCATTGGGGCAAACTGGATGCTGAGCAGCTCGTGAAGGATGGACCCCCGAAGGGCAAGGAGCATCGCTGCCCTGAAATGTATTATAGTGGTGTTATGAAAGGTGCTCGGCTTGTGGCGAATGAATGTCCTAAGAACATTATTTTCGAGTAAATGTACTCATGTCGTCTGTGTAATATGAGGACGAGTTTGATTGTGCTATATAACGCTTTGTTTGATTTAAAATATTACCTTCTCTGCGGCCGTTTATTAAAATCTAAAAGTAGGCTAGTCGTCGGCTTCCGCCCCCTTGTAACTAGTACTAGGGTGTTCGTGGAAAACCTAAACACTCTTTATCCAAATTCTTGGTCCTTTAAGGAGGTGTTTAGCACAGCGAACCAGACAATTGGACTATTCGGCTTTACAACTCTCACTTGGCCATAGAAGTCTATAATTTTAAATTTCGGTGAAGCCCCTAGTATTCGGAAAGCCAAATTGGGGCATTATACACGCCTAAATCTGGCAAGGCCGAATCCTCGTCTTAAGCGGAAAAAATCTTTAGGGATTTTACTACCTCACGAACAGCGACCAGCTCTCGCCACATCATGACGGTCAGTTTTCGGCTCTCTCTACTGAGGTGCTCATTCGGAAGAACCGGGACACAATCACAGTAGTTCTCCCTGTGCTACCTTAGCCTATATAATGGAATGTAAGGTACCAAAACAAGGGAGCCGGGCTAACCCAACTATTGACCCAAGACATGATTCGAAGTTGATGCATATAATGCTATAAGTTCGGGGTGCCGCACTGTCGAAAGTGTTCGGACTTTTCTTGCCTTTTATGGGGCTTGATAGGAAGCCCCTGGCAAACTGACCGTACCAAAGTGTACGGATGCAATATTGAATAAATATTCAACGGAAAATATGAGGATAGTAATAAGAAGCTGACGCTATGTACTACTTCCAATTTATTTGAACAATACAGCAAAACGTAGGTGTACAATTGATGCATTAAGCAGAAAAAAACAGGACTATTTGACATATCCTATCCAAGGGCAGGCTACATGCGGGTATGTAAGAACAGGTATGACGATCATTGAAGAGGACCACCTGAGTATTCCCCTGACGTGGAGGCCGGATTGCTAGTCGAGCTCCTGGCATGCCTGACGGTCCTGTTGCGGGGTACTGCGGACTCGCTTGACGGTGTTCGGGGATGTCTTTGCCGAATTGGCTATTTCTCGGAGGAGGCTGCTTTGTACTTCTGCCGCGAGGGCTGCAGTATGCTCTTTCGTACAGAGGGAGCGGTCTGTGTTTCCATTGACTGTTATAACCCCACGAGGTCCTGGCATCTTGAGCTTGAGATATGCATAGTGCGGTACCGTATTGAAACGAGTGAACGCAGTTCGTCCAAGGAATGCATGATAGCCACTACGGAGAGGGACGATATCGAATATTAACTCCTCGCTTCAGAAGTTATCCGGAGATCCGAAGACCACTTCCAGTGTTATTGAGCCCGTGCAACTGGCCTCTACCCCTGGAATTACACCTTTGAAGGTGGTTTTGGTGGGTTTGATCCGTGAAGGATCGATGCCCATTTTGCACACTGTGTCCTGATAAAGCAGGTTCAGGCTGTTGTCACCGTCCATGAGGACTCGCATGAGGTGGAATCCATCGATGATTGGGTCAAGATCCAATGCGGCTGAGCCGCCGTGACAGATGCTAGTGGGATGGTCCCTACGATCAAAGGTGATCGGGCAGAATGACCATGGGTTGAATTTTGGGGCAACGGGCTCCATCGCATAGATGTCCCTAAGTGCACGCGTTCGCTCCCGTTTGGGGATGTGAGTGGCATAGATCATGTTCACCGTTTTAACCTGGGGGGGATTTCTTCTGCCCTCCAGTGTTCGAACACCGGGGCTGCTCGTCATCATCGCTGTGCAGCCCCTTGTCCTTGTTCTCGGCATTTATCTTGCCGGCCTGTTTGAACACCCAGCAATCTCTGTTAGTGTGATTGGCTGGTTTATCGAGGGTGCCATGAATCTGGCACGAGCGGTCGAGGATGCGGTCCAGACTGGACGATCCCGGGTTGTTTCTTTTGAACGGCTTCTTCCGCTGACCAGATTTGGAGTTGCTGAATCCGGCATTGATTGTCGTATCCTCCGCATTGTCACCATTGTTTCGACGCTTGTGTCTGTTGTGTCGTGGCTTTCCGTTATTGTCACGGGTATCTGAGGTGCCAGGGTTTCCTGGCGCGGTGTTGCTGCGAGCCAGCCAACTGTCCTCACCCGCGCAAAAGCGGGTCATTAGTGTCATGAGTTCCGTCGTGGTCTTCAGGTTTTCTTGGCCGAGGTGTTGGGCAAGCCACTCGTCACGGATATTATGTTTAAAGGCCGCCAGGGCCTCGGCGTCCGGACAGTCGACAATTTGGTTCTTTTTAGTTAGGAACCCAGTCCAGAATTTCCTGGCTGACTCTCCGGGCTGTTGGGTAATGTGACTTAGGTCATCAGCGTCCGGTGGTCGCACATAGGTGCCTTGGAAGTTATCGAGGAATGCGTCCTCAAGATTTTCCCAACTGCCGATGGAGTTTGCTGGTAGGCTATTCAGCCAGTGTTTGGCTGGCCCTTTAAGCTTGAGTGGGAGATACTTGATGGCATGTAGGTCATCACCACGGGCCATGTGAATGTGGAGAAGAAAATCCTCGATCCACACCGCGGGGTCTGTTGTGCCATCGTATGACTCGATGTTGACGGGTTTAAACCCATCTGGGAATTCATGTTCTATTACTTCGTCAGTGAAGCAGAGGGGGTCCGATTAGGACTGGTCGGTAATGTCCGGCCTGGCCGGATTTTTCAGTGTTGTATACGGCGTGATGATCGGTGTCCTGAGTTGTGGCGCGCCCTCGTGATCGGTAGATCGATCTTGGTTGTCCTGCATTGTTTTCCAATATGTCTTGCAGGTCTTGCGTATTGCCCGGGGCCATAGTGAATCGACGTGGGGGTGTGGGACGGTTTCCGGCCTAAAAAGCCGTTTTATCCCGGCTGCATGGTGGGCGGTCAGCCTCGTCTTGTGCTGGGAGTTCAGGCTCTTCGGCCTCTTCTTCTAGCGGTTTATGCTTTGGGTATCCCCTACTCGGGGGTTCGAGTCCGTATTCCTCGGCCGCTAGGACTTCGGTCCATCTGTCTGCGAGCAGATCTTGGTCCACTTGGAGCTGCTGCTGCTTCTTTCTCAGGCTTCTTGCAGTGGCTATAAGCCTGCGCTTGAAGCGATCCTGCTCTATGGGATCCTCTGGTACGCCGAATTCGTCATCACCGAGGCTCACCTCGTCTTCAGAGGGAGGCATATAGTTATCGTCCTCCAAGTATCCGTCCATCGCCTGTTCGTCTGGGCTAGCCTGCCCGCGTTCCTGTTCGGCTTGCTCGAAGGTGGTTTGATCAGGATCATATTCCTCTTCGGCACCATCTGGATTTTCTTCTCCAGTTTCGGTATTGTTGTGACGAGGCTTGGAGCGGCGCCGATGACGCCCATGTTTTGCTTTCTTCCCCAAGGGGTTATCTCCCATTGCCTCATCGCCGTTGGTTTGTTTGGGAGTATCCACCATATATATATCATATGAAGAGGTGGCAGTCCAGCGCCCTGTGGGCGGTGGTTCCTGTTCTTCTCCCGCATCGTCGTCTATACCATCGATGTCTTCGGAGTCAAAGTTAAGAACGTCGGTTAAGTCATCGACCGTTGCTATTAAGTGGGTGGTGGGTGGGTAACGAATTTCTTCGTCGCCAGCTTCCCACTCGAGCCGGACATAGTTCGGACAGGAGTCTCCTGACAAAGAGAGAGACCTTAATTAATTCAACACGTCTCCGAAGGGTGAGTGCTGAAATATATCCGCGGCGGAGAACTACTGGAGCCCAATTAGATTCGACGGGCACGGGTGCGCGCGGTCCGGAACACACTTCCACATATGAGTCCGGGGGTCTGGAGGTACGGATTTCCTGTGGATAGGAGTCTGTGTTCGGCTCCAACACTGATGAGGATGTGGCCTTCGGGGCGGGGTCCATCCACCCGTTCTCGGAAGGCACGACCTACTCTGGAACGAAGTCTGGAGCTATGGCAGGTGTGATGTTCCGAATACTGTCCGACTGCAGATCTAGGTCATGCTCGTCGTGATTGTTCGGCGCTCCTGACACGGGTCCGAATCCGTCGAAGATCAAGTCTCCACGGATGTCGGTGTCAAAACTGGCGGATCTCAGGTAGGGGGTCCCGAACTGTGCGTCTAAGACTAATGGTAACAGGAGGCTGGGGACACGATGTTTACCCAGGTTCGGGACCTCTCGATGGAGGTAATACCCTACTTCCTGCTTGATTGATCTTTATGATATGAGTATTACAAGAGTTGATATACCACGAGATCAGAGAGGCTAAACCCTAGATGTTAGCCTATGGTATAATTGTTGTTGTACTACAGACTAAACTGAGGGGGCTAGGGTTACACAGAGTCGGTTTACATAGAAGGAGATCTACATCCGAATCGCCAAGCTTGCCTTCCACGCCAAGGAGAGTCCCATACGGACACGAGACGAAGTCTTCTGTCTTGTATCTTCATAGTCCAACAGTCCGGCCAAAGTATATAGTCCGGCCGTTCGGATACCCCCTTATCCAGGACTCCCTCACCCACACCCTGTCCACGAGGGTGGGGGCGCCCCTGAGGGAGTCCTGGATTAGGGGGTATCCGGACAACCGAACTATATACATCATCCGGATTATTGAAGCGTGAAGATACAAATGCAAGACTCCGACCCGTGTCCGGATGGGACTCTCCTTTGCATGGGAGACAAGCTTGGTGATCCGGACATTATATTTCCTTCCTTGTAACCGACTCCATGTAAACCCTAGCCCTCTCCGGTGTCTATATAAACCGGAAAGGATGGTCCTTAGAAGGCCGATCACATTTACAATCATACCATCATAGGCTAGCTCTTAGGGTTTAGCCTCTACGATCTCGTGGTAGATCTACTCTTGTACTACTCATATCATCAATATTAATCAAGCAGGAAGTAGGGTTTTACCTCCACCGAGAGGGCTCGAACCTGGGTAAACATTGTGTCCCTTGCTTCCTGTTACCATCAGCCTAAGACGCACAGATCGGGACCCCCTACCCGAGATCCGCCGGTTTTGAGACCGACATTGGTGCTTTCATTGAGAGTTCCTCTGTGTCGTCGCTGCAAGGCTCGATGGCTCGTCTCATTGTCAAGGACAACATCACCTCTAGGGGAGCACTGGCTATAGGCCAAACTCTCCGACTTGGTGGCTTCATTATGGCCGCCCCATCGGTTGTCGTGCCGACGATGGCCTCTCGGGTCATCACTCATAACCTTCGCATCAATTCGGAGCTTGCCGAACAAATGGATCCGATAGAGCTATCCTCCCTTAATGAGCTCTTGGATCGCATCGCCGCTTTGGAATCGTTGCGGACTATGACCGGATTGGGCTTAAACCTGACCAAAGGGACATTAGATCCCCGATGGCCACCCATGAGATAGCGGTAGTGGAGGAACCACATACGGATTACCCCTCTATTTTGAGGATGAATCGTGTACGGATCACTGAGCTCCCTGAGCCGAACTCCCGCTCGAGGGAAAATATGGCCCAGATCCCGGATTTAGGATCAGGTATTTGGCCGGAAAAATTTGGCAGCATTCCGGATCCCGAGCTGTTGAACTCTGCGGCTCCCCTGCCCCTAAGCGCCAGGCCGGATCGGAATCCGGACTCATCCACGGACACCCATCCGTGCTTAAGCCGTCTCTCCCATATCATACAAGAACCCCACGAGACAGTACATCGCTACTGGGCCAGATTCCTCCTTGTGTTAAATAAGGTCAAGGACTGTCGCGAGGAGGACGCAATCTCACTTTTCTGCAAAAGCTGTACGGACAAAGGAATCCTTAATGCTATAAGTCACCGTGACATAGTATGCCTTGCTGACTTAGCAAACATAGTACAGAAGTACAGCGCGATGGAAAGCGCCTGGAAAACCCAAACAGAATTTTGGGTACGGTCCTCACCAGAACCTTTGTCCGAACTAAACGGGCGAACTCTCGTAAGTCAGCCGATCTAGTTCCCAAGAAACCGAAGCACACCCCAGGGCGGGGAACTGTATTGGAAGAATGGATCAATGGGCCATGTAAACTCCATAGAGCCCCAGACACAACACCAACTCATAGCCTTAGGGCATGTTGGATACTCCGGCAGGTTGCAAAAAGTGGCGAGGATCTACTTGCGGGCCATAAAGCAGAACAATATCTCGCCAACGAGCACAATACGGTACTAACGGTCTTCGAGACTTTCACCTCAAACAATAGGCACAAGCGAGCTCATCGAAGCTCCGCTGAAATCTGCCATGTGGCAAAAATAAATCCGTGGAACGACACGGCCATAACTTTCAATGCGAGTGACGAACCCCAATTCCAGACCGTCCGAGCACCAGCCGCTCTGGTCCTTAGCCCAATAGTGGACGGCTTTCGGCTCACTAAAGTACACATGGACGGCGGAAGCGGATTAAACTTCATCTATGAAGAAACACTCAAGAAGTTGGAAATTGATAAAAGCCGCATTGAGCAAAGCGGCACAACCTTCAGGGGAATTATCCCTAGTTGGGAAGCACGATGCACGGGAAAAATCACACTCGATGTGGTATTCGGCACCCCGGAGAATTACAGGTTCGAAGAAATCACATTCCAAGTGGCTCCTTTCAGCAGCGGATACCACGCTCTTCTAGGGAGGGACGCGTTTGCAAGCTTTCAAGCTATACCCCATTACGGCTACATGAAGCTTAAAATGCCCGGACCCAAAGGAATCATCACTCTAGCCAGTGATACGGACATCCCACTCCGCGCCGAAAACAAAACCGCAGCACTAGCCTTGGAAGCATTATACGAAGCCCTAGCAGCCGAAGAATTAACAACACTGTGCGCCACCGTGGACAGGGACGACGTGATACTCGACAAGCGACCCAAGTCCACCTCATTTAAACCCGCAGATGAGATAGTCAAATTCCAAGTCCATCCAACGGACCCCACGAAGACAGCTTCCATCGGGACACAGTTGAGCCCCGCAATGGACGCCGCACTGCGAGACTTCTTGCGCGAGAATTGGGACATTTTCGCTTGGCACCCATCGGACATGTCGGGCATCCCGCGCAGATTGGCCGAACATAGCCTTAACATACTAAAGGGATACAAACCTGTCAAACAGACCCTAAGGCAATTTTTAGAGCCTAAACGACAAGCAATGGGGGAAGAACTAGCCATGCTACTTGAGGCCGGATTCATCAGAGATATCAAACATTCGGATTGGCTGGCAAATTTGGTAATGGTACCAAAGAAGGACAAGACCTGGCGCCTATGCGTCGATTTCAAAGACCTCAACAAGGCTTGCCCCAAGGATCCCTTTCCCCTCCCTCACATCGATCAAATCATCGATGCCATAGCTAGACACGACTCGCTGTGTTTTCTCGACGCATACTCTGGATACCATCAAATAAAGATGGCAGAGTCTGACCAAGCTGCAACAGCTTTCATAACGCCATATGGCCCTTTTTGCTTCAACACTATGCCTTTCGGGCTTAAGAATGCTGGTGCAACCTATCAAAGCATGATTCAAACATGCCTGGAAAAACAAATCGGCAAAACAGTGGAGGCATACGTGGACGACGTGGTCATAAAAACAAAACACGTCGAAACCCTAATAGATGACTTGAGACTTACATTTGATAACCTCCGGACATACGACATGAAGTTGAATCCGGAAAAATGCGTTTTCGGCGTCCCCTCGGGGAAACTGCTGGGCTTCATTGTTTCAAATAGAGGAATTGAAGCGAATCCGGCAAAAATCCGAGCTCTATCACAGTTGGCTATACCAACTGACCTCACGCACATCCAGAAACTAGCTGGATGTGTGGCTGCTTTGAGCCGCTTTATCTCTAAGTTAGGAGAAAAGGCATTACCTCTTTACCGCCTTCTTCGGTGCACCGAACTCTAGACGGATGCAGCCGCGGCCGGACTCGATGAAATAAACACCTTATTGGCCAATAATCCAGTCCTAACAGCGCCAAATATTGGTGAACCTATGTTGCTGTACATAGCTGCAACACATCAAGTTGTAAACACAGTACTCATCGTCGAATGAGAGGTTGACGGATACAAATTCCCGCTACAGAAGTCGGTTTATTACATATCCATGGTCCTCACCCCATGCAAATCCCGATACCCACACTATCAAAAATAGCATACGCGATCTTCATGGCTTCCCGAAAGCTACGACACTACTTTCAAGAGTGTTCGATTACGGTGGCCTCCGAAGTACCACTAAACGATATAATAAATAACCACGATGCACGGGCTAGATCGCTAAATGGACCATTGAGCTCCTTCCGTTCGACATAACATGCAAGCCTTGGCGGTCTATCAAGTCGCAAGTATTAGCTGACTTTGTCGCCGAATGGACGGAAGCCGAACTCCCTAAAGAGTACGGCACGTACTCTAACTGGATCATGCACTTCGACGGCTCTAAAATGCTGGCCATATTGGGAGCAGGCGTAGTCCTGACGTCTCCCACCGGAGACATGGTCCAATACGTCCTCCAAATATTATACATAGACTCCAACAATGCAGCCGAATATGAGGCTCTATTGCACGGTCTTCGGATGGCAGTCTCTATGGGCATTCAACGCCTGGAGGTACGCGGGGATTCAAACCTCACAATATCACAAATAAACGGAGACTTTGATGCCAAGGATCCGAAAATGGCGGCCTACCATAATGTCGTCCTTAAAATGTCAGCTCGGTTCGAGGGGCTTGAATTCCACCACGTAGCTCGAGAAAACAATCAAGCGGCAGATGTCCTTGCCCGCATCGGCGCTAAACGCGACCCTGTCCCACCTAACATATTCCTGGAAAGGTTGTTCAAGCCATCTGTGGTATGGGAAGGGGAGTCCGGCAATACCAGCACGGATCTGAATACATCCCCAGATTCCGAACTATCAGACACAATCGGAGGCTCTACCACCGAAATAACAGCGTCAGCCCACGGAATAATGGTTGTCATCGCCCCGTGGACTGAGCCTTTCTTGGTCTACCTAAATAGGCAGGAGCTCCCCGAAGATCAAAATGAATCACGCTGCATCGTCCGGCGTTCTAAAGCTTACAAAGATCATGAAGGGGAACTCTATAAGAAAAGTGCGACCGGAGTGCTCCAAAGGTGCATCTCCGAAGAGGAAGGGCGGCAGCTCTTGGCTGAAATCCATGCCGGACTAGGCGGGCACCACGCCGCGGCTTGAGCACTAGTCAGGAAGGCCTTCCGTACAGGTTTCTATTGGCCGACGGCCCGAGCAGACGCATAGGACCTTGTCCAACACTGCGTCGGTTGCCAGCTCTTTGCCAATCAGAGTCATATGCCCCCTACCACTCTCCAAACAATCACCATAACTTGGCCCTTCGCGGTCTGGGGGCTGGATATGATTGGACCCCTTAAAGGGGGAAGCCACAAGAAAAAATACTTATTGGTCATGGTAGACAAGTTCACCAAATGGATAGAAGCCAAACCAGTCAAAACGGTCGAATCCGGACCAGTAATAGACTTCATATCCGGGGTTGTAGGCCGATACGGTTTCCCCCACAGCATCATCACTGATAATGGCTCAAATTTCACAGCCGGTGAAGTGAAAGCTTGGTGCGGCAAAATGGGCATTAAGCTCGACTACGCTTCCATCTACCATCCTCAAACAAACGGCCAGGTCAAACGGGCAAACGGTCTCATCATGAGCGGCATCAAACCCAGACTAGTGCGATCCTTGACAGAGTCGGACATGCACTGGGTCGAGGAGCTCGACTCCGTACTCTGGGGGCTGCGGACCACGCCGAATCGCACCACCAGATATACACAATTTTTTATGGTGTACGGCGCGGAAGCAGTACTACCCTGCGACATAATACATGATTCACCACGCGTATGCATGTACAAAGAGAAGGAAGCCGAGTTAGATCGGCAGGATAACTTGGATGCCCTGGAGGAGGAGCGCGATGTCGCGAAGGCCCGTTCCGCATTCTATCAGCAACAGGCTCGACGATACCAAAGCAGAGAAGTGCGGGCCAAAACTTATAATATTGGCGAGCTCATTCTACGCTTACCAGAGAAGAAGAAGGACAAGCTCAAACCCAAGTGGGAAGATCCCTTCGTCATCGACAAATTTCTCACCGGAGGAGCGTACCGCTTATATAATGCGTCCGATAACAGACTCGAGCCGAACCCATGGAGCGCGGCCAGACTCCGAAGATTCTACGCCTAGCGCCGAACTCAGTGTTCGTCTCCTTACCTCATCCTTTTTAATTATGCTCCCTCCCTCTTAATTTCTCGATCTTTTTCTCTTCACACAAAGTATGTAAGCACTACCTGGGGGCTTCCTATACGGAAGCTAAATATAAATTACTCTCAAGGGTTTTTGCCCATCACACATGCGTTTCCTTTTCCATGTGTGCCTTTTCTTCACCATTATATGCATCGATATGACTTAAGATGTGGCCAAGCTGGGTTGCCTGGCTCTTGTGTTTATGCCCTACATTCCCGTTAATTTGGCTAGGGCATAAGGGGAGCACCTCTGCGATTGTTACTGCCGGTTGAGCCGGATGTGTACCTCAGACTAGGTGAAGCCGAAAGCTAGTTTTATTAAGAGAATATTCGGTCGGTGAACAAAAGATGTCTTCGTTTATCATAATGTAAATCCCCAGAAGTTTTGTATCCTGCGCCTTTGTTCGCAGTCCGTACATGTGCATCGTCCCATGCGTACCCAAGGAAAGGAACCCTTAACGGAACTATTCTCCTTGGAAGATGTTTCTTACTATCCATGTAATATAACATAGCTAGTTGGGTACTTGTCTGTTCAAGCACTTATGAACCCTACGCCTGGTTTCCACGCATACCCCGGTTTTGTATAACTGAGCGGGTATTCGGACACACCCCAGACTGTAGGATCCTGGGGCTGAAGCGAAAAGGTCTGCCATGACAAATGATTTTAATCCGGCTAGGAGCTGCTTATGCCCATTGAATTACACAGTCACTTGGACTGACTATATTCCTCCTCTATACCATCCAACAGGCTATCTAGCTTACAATCCTGTTGAGAATACTTTGCGGCTAACGCCACCTGGTCATATACCAGACTCACGGGAATTTCTTGCACATCTGGCCCTGCCGGTCCGACTTCGGCAATATGGTTCGGGTCCAGCTTGGTGTAGCGCGTCTTCACCATAGCCCATGCTTCTCTTGCACCTTGCCGGCAGGCTGACATCTTCCACAAACGGAAGCGTCGTCGTGCTCCTTGAAGCATGTCCACAAGCTCCCCCATGCCATTCGGCAGGAAGCTTGATGGCCACAAAGCCTGCGCAATGCCCTGCATCGCCTACCGAGCTCGCTCATGCAGTTGTGAGAGGTCTTGAAGTAAATCGCCTGCAGATGCGGGCATCTCCTCCTTAGGGCGACCCATTAGCATTCCTACATGCACAACTCTTTCAATATACTTCCTCGCCGAACTATGCCATGGTTTGTTTAGGCACTTACGATAAATGTTGCGGCGAAGTCTTTTGTTCTCCTTCACGGAGTCCGCCAGCTGCGCGCGGACGTCTTTCAATTCCACGTCCAGTCAAACATTGGCATCTTGGAGAGTATTCTTCTCCTGCCTATCTTGTGTAAGAATGCGCTCGCCAGCCTTTAGTTGCCTCTAGAGATGCGACTCATCATCTCTCCCGCATTCCGGATTTACTCCGGGGTTATCTGCAGAATTTTCTGTTAAACTCGTCATACCAGCCAGTTGCTAACTGGTACATTTTTGTACAATCGAGATAAATGTTACCAGATGAGGCCTTCTGGGATTCCTCTAGCTTGGCAACCGTGGCCCTCAGTTGGGTCTTGGACTCCTCTAGCTCCCGAGACAATTGCGCATTCTTATCTACAAGAACCTGCGCATAACTTGATCCTTAAAACTATTGTTCCAACTGTTTCAAGTCTCAGGGGCTACTTCTATACATGCTTATCAAATTTTCTTACCCATATATCTTTGGTATACTGGTCCGTCGCCCGGGCAAGCCCACCTTGAGCAGCTTGGATGTATGCGTCCCCCGAATTGAAAGCACTAAATGCCTCTTCGGAGAAGATGTTGTTGGGAAGCACGGCCCGTCGATGCCAGTGATTCATGGCGCTCTCTACTTCGGAATTCGTGGCAGAGAGCATATCTGCGTCCTCTGTCGGAGGACTATGCGGCATCGGCCCCACATCCGCCTCCTCTCTCGAAGCCGGTTCTGGAATCCGACTGGTGGAGGCGTGATTGGCAGGATCCCCGGATATAGTCCGGATACTCATCTTCCTGCTAGGATGTAAAGGGCACTGTTATACTTCAAATACAATAATTACATGGCAGGTTTTCGCCTTACCTCTGTAGCGGTGTTTCGACCCTAACCGCCTTCCTCTTGAGCCTACCCAATCCGGACGCCTGCGGCTGATGGGTCCCTAGGGGCTCGGCCCTGTGCTCCGAACATCGTCTCCGCAAAAACATGACACTTCAGGGGTAAGGCATGACATCAGGAAAGAGTCCTCTTTGGAGGATAGAGTCTCTGGCTTGGCTTACACGTGACACAGGTAGCAGTCCGGGATAATCGTCAGTAATAGCCACTGAGGCGCCGTCGCGGCTTGCCCAATAAAATATCCAGTTGACAAGCTCCATGGACATATACGGATCTTCTTCGAGTCCTGGATCCAGGGCCCTTTCGGGGTCCTCTGGCTGCGGGGAAGGGCTGGAGATTCCTTCTACGGCCCTCCTCAGTTCCTGCTCAGACATATCGAGGCAGGTAATCTTAGCGAAGAATGCCACAATGAGTGAAGCAGGAAAATGAATGAAGACTTACCCAGTTTGGGGGATTGTACATGGAGAATCCGTCTCGCGATTTGATGTGAAGGAAGTCTTCCTCCTCTCCTTTGTATAAATCGGACAGTATCCTTGCCAGAGCAGTGGTGGAGTCCGGACCCTTACGGCCACAACGGGTGGCATCGTCTTCCCTGTTGAAATGCCACATGGGATTGCCCCGATATTTGAGTGGTTGCACCCCCCGCATTATGCATATTGACATAACCTCGACTATCGGCAGTCCGTATTTGGCCAGTAACTTTATCCTGCTCATCAGGAAGTGTATCTCCCTGGTGTCCTCCTCTTGGGGGCCTCGGGGGCGCCAGCTTAGACGTGCCCTCGGTGGGGCGTTACTGAACCTTGGGAGACCTGTCCGGACTGGATCCGGGAGGGGAACATCATCAATATAGAACCACTCCGAAGGCTAATTCTCTGGTGCCGTTTTGGGAGTGCCGGATAGGTATACGGTATCGGCGATACGCCATACTTCGGCCCCGCCCACTTGACATAGGGACTCTCCCTGATTGCGGGGGACAAGGCAGAACAGCTTCTTCCATAACCCGAAGTGAGCCTCGCAGCCTAGAAATAGCTCACAAAGGGCGACGTACCCTGCTATATGTAGTATGGAAGTTGGGGTAAAGTTGTGCAACTGGAGGCCGTAGAACTCCAGGAGCCCGCGAAGGAACGGGTGGATAGGAAACCCGACGCCCCTTAACAGATGCGGAATGAGGCATATTCGCTCCTCTAGAGACAGATTAGGAGATCTCTCCGGTTGTTCCCCGCCATTATAGATGGCTATTCCGGCTCGGACGGGGACCATGAACGCCGGTGGGAGAAACCCTTGGGTTTGTAACTCTATCAAACGGCTATGAGGAACTGAACACTCTTCCCAGTTCCCCGGCTTGGGGCAAGGGGAGTGAGCAGAAGATCTGCGATGACCGGCCATGTTGGAATGGTTTTTCCGGGGCGCTCTGTTGGATGCTTGCTCGAGGGGGAAGAGTGAGGTTCGGATCTGAGAATCCCTGTCTCTTCAAATAGACGGCTAGCCCGAAGGATCGAGGGTGGCAAATGCAAAAATACCTTGACTCCTCGCATTCGCTCGACACGTGGAAATGGTCATTATTAAGGCACTGAAGCCGAGGAGTACAACATTGACAAGAAGCTGGATAATGTTTGTCATAATAGGTACATTGGAGTATTTGGAGATGGAACCCGCCTTGCAATGCCGAAGACAAGACTGCGCGTCGGACTCATCGTCATTGAAGCCTGGTTCAGGGGCTACTGAGGGAGTCCTGGATTAGGGGGTATCCGGACAGCTGGACTATATACATCGTCCGAATTATTGAAGTGTGAAGATACAAGATTCAAGACTCTGGCCCGTGTCCGGATGGTACTCTCCTTTGCGTGGGAGACAAGCTTGGCGATCTAGATATTATATTTCCTTCCTTGTAATCAACTCCATGTAAACCCTAGCCCTCTCCGGTGTCTATATAAATCGGAGAGGATGGTCCTTAGAAGGCCGATCACATTTACAATCATACCATCATAGGCTAGCTCTTAGGGTTTAGCCTCTACGATCTCATGGTAGATCTACTCTTGTACTACTCATATCTTCAATATTAATCAAGCATGAAGTAGGGTTTTACCTCCACCGAGAGGGCCCGAATCTGGGTAAACATTGTGTCCCTTGCTTCCTGTTACCATCAACCTAAGACGCACAGATCGGGACCCCCTACCCGAGATCCACCGGTTTTGACACCAACAGCCCCCCCCCCTCTAGGGCGCGCCCCCTGCCTCATGGGCCCCCTAAAGCTCCACCGACCTCAACTCCAACTCCATATATTCACGTTCAGGGAGGAAAAAATCAGAAAGAAGGATTCATCGTGTTTTATAATATGGAGGCGCCGCCAAGCCCTAAACTCTCTCGAGAGGGCTGATCTGGAGTCTGTTCGGGGCTCCGGAGAGGGGAATCCGTCGCCGTTGTAATCATCAACCATCCTCCATCACCAATTTCATGATGCTCACTGTCGTGCGTGAGTAATTCCATCGTAGGCTTGCTGGATGGTGATGGGTTGGATGAGATTTACCATGTAATTAAGTTAGTTTTGTTAGGGTTTGATCCCTAGTATCCACTATGTTCTGAGATTGATGTTGCTATGACTTTGTTATGCTTAATGCTTGTCACTAGGGCCCGAGTGCCATGATTTCAGATCTGAACCTATTATATTTTCATGAATATATGTGAGTTCTTGATCCTATCTTGCAATTCTATAGTCACCTATTATGTGTTATGATCGATAACCCCAAAGTGACAATAATCGGGATACTTACTGGTGATGACCGTAGTTTGAGGAGTTCATGTATTCACTAAGTATTAATGCTTTGGTCTGTACTCTATTAAAAGGAGGCATTAATATCCCTTAGTTTCCAATAGGACCCCGCTACCACGGGAGGGTGGGACAAAATATGTCATGCAAGTTCTTTTCCATAAGCACGTATGACTATATTTGAAATACATGCCTACATTACATTGATGAACTGGAGCTAGTTCTGTGTCATCCTATGTTATAACTATTACATGAGGAATCGCATCCGGCATAATTATCCATCACTGATCCAATGCCTACGAGCTTTTCACATATTTCTCTTTGCTTAGTTACTTTCCCGTTGCCACAGTTACAATTACTACAAAACTACTACTGTTACTTTTGCCACTGTTACCGTTACTTCCATACTACTTTGCTACTAAATACTTTGCTGCAGATACTAATTTATCCAGGTGTGGTTGAATTGACAACTCAACTGCTAATACTTGAGAATATTCTTTGGCTCCCCTTGTGTCGAATCAATAAATTTGGGTTGAATACTCTACCCTCAAAAATTGTTGCAATCCCCTATACTTATGGATTATCAAGACTATTTTCTAGCGGCGTTGCCGGGGAGCATAGCCCTATTCTTTGAGTCACTTGGGATTTATATCTGTTGATCACTATGAGGAACTTGAAAGACGAAAGAACTAAGATTTTTCCCTCAACTACAAGGGGAGGTAAGGAACTGCCATCTAGCTCTGCACTTGATTCTCCTTCTATTTTGAGTAAGCTTGCGACACCTAAACCTGCTTCTGCTATTAATTCTGATATGTCGCATGTCATTGATGATGCCACTTCTGCTATGCATGATACTTATGATGAAACTACTTCTATGCTTGATACTACTGTGCCATTAGGTGAATTTCTTGATGAACAACTTGCTAGGGCTAGAGAGAATGAAATTATTGAAACTGATAATATTGATGAAAGTGATGATGAAGATTCTCCCCCTAGATATGAATTGACTATTGTGCCCGAGGGTTATGTTATGGATGAAGAAACTGCTAGAGATTTTCTTGCTTGCAATGATAGATCTGATCTTAAGAAATTATTAGCTAAGCTGAAACAAAAGTCTCTGAATGCTAGAATGAAATATGACCCTGCTTTTGCTACTTCACCTATATGTGTTACTGATAAGGATTATGATTTATCTGTCGATCCTGAGATAATTACTTTGGTTGAATCTGATCCTTTTTATGGCAATGAATCTGAAACTGTTGTGGCACATCTTACTAAATTGAATGATATAGCCACCCTGTTCACTAATGATGAGAAATCTCGCTACTACTATATCCTTAAGATTTTTCCGTTCTCACTAAAGGGTGATGCTAAAACTTGGTTTAATTCTCTTGATCCTGGTTGTGTGTGTAGTCCTCGGGATATGATTTATTACTTCTCTGCTACATATTTCCCCGCTCATAAGAAATAATCTGCCTTGAGGGAAGTATATAATTTTGTGCAAATTGAAGGAGAGAGTCTCCCACAAGCTTGGGGGAGGCTTCTCCAATTACTTAATGCTTTGCCTGATCATCCTCTTAAGAAAAATGAAATACTTGATATCTTTTATAATGGACTAACCGATGCTTCCAAAGACCACCTGGATAGTTGTGTTGGTTGTGTTTTCAAGGAAAGGACAGTTGATCAAGCTAAATTGCTATTGAATAATATGTTGACTAATGAAAACAATTGGACACTTCCTGAACCAACTCCTAAGCCAACCCCAAAGAAAAGAGGTGTTCTATTTCTCAGTTTTGAAGATATGCAAGAGGCAAAGAAATCTATGAAAGAGAAAGGTATTAAAGCTGAAGATGTTAAGAATTTACCTCCTGTTGAAGAAATACATGGCCTTAATATACCTCCTATTGAAGAAATACATGGTCTTGATAACCCGACATAGGTAGTAAAGGTAAATTCTCTCTATAGATATGATAAAGTTGAAATCCCGTCTACTAAGTTTGCTAGCTAGTGCTTAGATGAGTTTGATGAATTTATGGTTAAATAAGAAAACTTCAATGCTTATGTTGGTAGACAATTGAAGAGTAATGCTTATATGATTGGACACTTGAGTGATTTTATGCTAGAGTTAAAGGTGAACTTAAACTCATTAGTAAACATGCTTCTATGGTTACCACCCAAGTAGAAAAAGTGCTTAAGGCTCAGAATGATTTGCTCAATGAATTAAATAATAATAAACATGACTTTGTTGTTAGAGTAGCAACTAGAACGGGTAAAATGACTCAAGAACCTTTGTATCCTGAGGGCCACCCTAAGAGAATTGAGCAAGATTCTCAAAGAAATAATGTAGATGCACCTAGTCCTCCTAAAAAGAAGAAAAAGAAAAATGATAGGACTTTGCATTTTTCTAGTGAACCTGTTATAGACTCACCTGAGAATCCCAATGATATTTCTATTTCTGATGCCGAAACTCAATCTGGTGATGAACATGTCACGCCCAAGATGCGACCCTATCCTAAAGGAACTCGAAGGTCCCACCAAGGATAGAAGCACATCTTGAAGACGCTTTTGCAAGGTGGATATCATTACATCAACATTACATAATAGATGGGGATACATACAAAAGGCATACAATGCCACACGAATACAACATCACAATACATAAGAGCATCATCCGACTACGGATGAAACACAAACAGAAACTCAAACGACATCCACCCTGCTAGCCCAGGCTGCCGACCTGGAACCTATCCCCTGATCGAAGAAGCAGAAGAAGAACTCCAAAACAAGCAAACATCGCTCTCGCGTCAAGATCATCGAATAACTTGTACCTGCAACTGTTGTTGTAGTAATTTGTGAGCCACGAGGACTCAGCAATCCCATTACCATGGGTATCAAGACTAGCAAAGCTTAAAGGGAAAAGAAGGGGGTAAAGTGGTGAGGTTGCAGCAGCGACTAAGCATATATGGTGGCTAATATACGCAAATAAGAGCGAGAAGAGAGCAAATGGAACGGTCGTGAAGCTAGCAATGATCAAGAAGTGATCCTGAACTCCTACTTACGTCAAACATAACCCAAAACCGTGTTCACTTCCCGGACTCCGCCGAAAAGAGACCATCACGGCTACACACGCGATTGATGCGTTTTAATTCGGATCAGGTGTCAAGTTATCTGCAACCGGACATTAACAAATTCCCATTTGCCACATAACCGTGGGCACGGCTTTCGAAAGATTATACCCTGCAGGGGTGTCCCAACTTAGCCCATGATAAGCTCTCGCGGTCAACGAAGGATATTCCTTCTCCCAAGAAGACCCGATCAGACTCGGAATCCTGGTTACAAGACATTTCGACCATGGTAAAACAAGACCAGCAAAGCCGCCCGGATGTGCCGACAAATCCTGATAGGAGCTGCACATATCTCGTTCTCAAGGCACACCGGATGAGCGAAGCGTATAGGAACCGACGTAACCCAAGTTGCCAAGGAATGGTCCCGCACGGTGCTCTAGTGGACCAACACTCGGAGGAGCACTGGGCCGGGGGGGTAAAATAAAGATGACCCTCGAGAGCGCGACTCCTAAGGGAAAAAGGGCTAGGTGAGGCAAATGGTAAAACCAAGGTTGGGCCTTGCTGGAGGAGTTTTATTCAAAGCGAACTGTCAAGGGGGTCCCATAAATCACCCAACCGCGTAAGGAACGCAAAATCCGGGAACATAACACCGGTATGACGGAAACTAGGGGCGGCAAGAGTGGAACAAAACACCAGGCATAAGGCCAAGCCTTCCACCCTTTACTAAGTATATAGATGCATTAATTAAATAAGAGATGTTGTGATATCCCAACATAAACCTGTCCACCATGGAGCAAATCTTCAACTTCACCTGCAACTAACAACGCTATAGGAGGGACTGAGCAAAGCGGTAACATAGCCAAGCAATGGTTTGCTAGGAAGGGTGAAAAAGGTTAGAGGCTGACATGGCAAATTGGGAGGCTTGATCAAAAGAGATAGGTAACGCAGCAAAGCGATAGAACGAAGCAACTAGCATAACAATGATAGTAGTGAGATCTAGGGTGACGGTCATCTTGCCTGAAATCCTGCAAGGAAGAAGAACGAGTCCATGAAGAAGATGAACGGATGAAGCCGAACCAAGCGTAGACAAACGAATCCTCACGATCGCAACGAAACGGGAACTATCGAGAAGAAGCACACAACATGGTAAACACACCACACATATACAAGACATGATGCTCAACCAAGTATGATGCATGAAAAGGCTACATGAAGCTACTCATGGCAAGAGATGATGCATACAAGAACAACACATCAAAGCAAGTTTAAATGAGGCCGGAAACAACATATAACAATTCCGGTAAGTCCTCATATGCAAATTTCGAAATTGGTCCAGATCTGAATAAACATTATGTTCAAATAGTTAAACAGCAAATTAAAATGCACCAAGATGATCTACATGAGATTCTAGTCAAGTTACATATAAAGTTCATTTAATTCGGAGCTACGGCCTAGAAGATATGAGCAAAACAAGTCAAACATGGCATTGATGCAAAATGCATACAAACATCAAGCAAACACTCCCAAAACATATATGCAACATGATAATATGAAACTACATGCAATTCTAAGCAAGTTTCATATAGAGCACACTCAAAACGGAGCAACGGTTCAACACATACACTCTATACAAGTCATAACAACAATCTGTCCATAACAGCAACTAGGCATCTTGCAAGCATCAAAACAACATGCTACAGCACCCCAACATGAGAACAAAAGGCATGGACATGATATACAGGTAAAACATAACAAAACATGAACACTGAGCTATCTCCAGAAATCACTAGAACATGCTCAAAAAGACATGGCAAGATTGCAAATAATAACAGTTTCAGACTTGGCAGAAACAACATCAGGTTGCAATGTTTAGAGCTATCAAACAACATGCTACAGGAACTTATCATGGCAAATAAAGGCATGGCATGATACTACTAAATTGCATAGAACAAAAGTCCTTTACTGACCATGAGCCAAAAAGGATCAGAAGATATGATGGCACCCATGTAAACATGACAAGTTATATGACAGATTCATACATGGCAGGAATGACAATAAGTAGGCATGTTGGTGAGCTTGAACCACTCATCACAGAGCAATACTCCCTCCGTTCCTACAGCAAGCTATAAATGCAACCAGGGGCATGGATGGATAGAGCATGACATGTATAACAAAACATCCTTAGTGAACATCTCCAGATTATGCATAGAATGACTTGTAGCAGCAAGTTTACATAGCATCACAAAATAACAGATTCAGCCTAGCAAAACAGTAACAGCAAGTACACTACTTCACGAGGTCGATTCACTCACCACAAGTCATTGCATGACAAGATAAGCATATCATCAGCAAGAAGACATGTTTATGAAACTAACAAAGGCAAGAACAAGTTCATAGCATGCAAGGATCAACTACAACAACCTTGGCAAAATTGAATAACATGTAAACAATCTGCCAGGAAACATTTTATAGCAAAAGTAGAGCAAGAAAATGAAATGCTAGACTACTCCATAATTGCAAACAGGGGCATGAATGGATAGAGAATAACCATATGTTCAAAACATCCTTACTGAAGTATCTCAAAATATGCTTGGATCTCTCTGTAGCATCAAGTTTACATGGCATAAAAATAACAGCAGAACAGGGACTGAAATCAGCAACATCACGAAGCCTAGTTTGCATGCTTCTTCTAGTCACCACATTGATCACAAAAATACATGGAATACACCCCTGTAAAGATGGCATGATGTAGTACAAAACACATGTAGAGCTCATGCTCATAGGATGCACACATCAAATGCAACAAAAATGACAAATCACCAAGTTATAACAGTTTCAGCAGATTAACATCATATAGCACTCTTGCAACGATGATTTAGGCATCAAGATTTTCAAACAAACATGGCATAATGGAATGCAATGATGTACTCGTTGAGACGAACAATTTGATATGCTACACGCCCAAAACGGAGCCACAGATGCGGAGTTATAATGCGATGAATAGGAGCTAAAAATATGCAAATATTACGGGGACTTAGTGGAAAATCCGGGGTCAACCTGCGATTGGATCTTGATTGGGGCGCGGGAACCGAGGCTCGCCGGAGCTCGTCGCCGGAGACGGGGAGGAAGATGCCGGGGAGGCTCGGGGAGGCGCGGGGAGGTGGCCCGCCCTGGATCTCGCCGGATCCGACCGGTGGTGAGCAGGAACGGCGGCGGAGGGAGCTGCGCGGCGGGGTTCGGCACAGCCCCGACGAAGGTTCGCCGGCGACGGCCGGCGGCCGGAGGGCGCGGGACGCGCGGACGGCGACGGACTGGGCGGAGCGGGCCCGGTAGGGTGCGGGGATGGAGGGGCGGCAAGGCGGCGCGCCTGCGAGGCGC
>NC_041385.1:166608666-166621579 GCF_002162155.2 Triticum dicoccoides | reverse complement strand
CGCAGCGGCGGGGACGGCGCGGGGAGCCACGTGGCAGGCGCGAGTTGGGCTGGGCGGCGGCGCGGACGTGTCCAGCCGCGGGCAGACATGTCCGGTGGCGGCGGGGAAAGTTTAGGCTAGGGTTTCATCCGTGAAAATTGTGGGGGAGGCACCTATTTATAGATTCTGGGGGCTAGGAGAGTCCAAATGAGGAGAGGTTTTCACCCACACGATCGTGATCGAACGACCGAGAGCATGGAGGGGGTTAGGATGGGTTTTGAGCCACTTTGGAGGGGTGATGGGCTGCAACACAAAGAGGGCTTTTGCGGTTACCCGGTTAACCGTTGGAGTATCAAACGACCTCCAAATGGCACGAAACTTGACAGGCGGTCTACTGGTGCTATACCAAGGCTGCTTGGCAAACCTCAGGCCATTCCGAGAAAGTTTAACACCCACTCACAACAGGAGACAAAAGGGGAACGCCGGAGGGCATAGGAGTGCCGGATTGCAAAACGGACAACGGGGAAAATGCTCGGATGCATGAGACAAACATGTATGCAATGCAATGCACATGATGACATGATAAAATGCAACATGCAAGCAAATGACATGGCAACAATGGCGAATAACTGGCAGACACCTGGCGCATCAAATCCGGGGCGTTACAGAACATGAACCTAGTGATAATGTTAATGATAATGTTCATGTTGATGCTCAACCTAGCAATAACAATGATGTAGAGGTTGAACCTGTTGTTGATCTTGATAACCCACAATCAAAGAATCAACATTATGATAAGAGAGACTTCATTGATATGAAGCACGGTAAAGAAATAGAACCATGGGTTCAAAAACCCATGCCTTTTCCTCCTAAACCATCCAAGAAAAAGGATGGTGAGGATTTTGAGCACTTCGCTGAAATGATTAGACCTATCTTTTTGCGTATGCGTTTAACTGATATGCTTAAAGTGAATCCTTATGCTAAGTACATGAAGAATATTATTACAAATAAAAGAAAGATACCGGAAGCTGAAATTTCCACCATGCTTGCTAATTATACTTTTAAGGGTGGGATACCTAAGAAAGTTGGAGATCCAGGAGTACCAACTATACCATGCTCCATTAAAAGAAACTATGTTAAAACTGCTTTATGTGATCTTGGAGCCGGTGTTAGTGTTATGCCTCTCTCTTTATATCGTAGACTTGAAGTTGACACCTACTCAAATATCTTTGCAAATGGCTGATAAATCAACCGCTATACCTGTCGGTATTTGTGAGGATGTGTCTGTTGTGGTTGCAAACGTTACTATCTTAACGGACTTTGTTATTCTTGATATTCCCGAGGATGATAGTATGTCGATTATCCTTGGTAGACCCTTTTTGAATACTGCAGGGGCTGTTATTAATTGCAACAAAGGCAATGTCACTTTTCATGTTAATGGTAATGAGCATACGGTACACTTTCCGAGGAAACAACCTCAAGTTCACAGTATCAATTCTATTGGGAAAATTCCATCGATTATTATTAGAGGTTTTGAATTTCCTCTTCCTACTGTCAAGAATAAATATGATATTCTTATTATTGGGGATGTACATATCCCCGTTGAGGTAACCTAGTGTCATTTCGAAATTTCTCCGGTTTCATGCGATTCGGAATGAGTTTGTTAACAAGACTTGATCAACCTTGTTAGTGGATTCCTTTTGATGAGCATGAGATGGATGAAGTTAGAAGGCACAATTCTCGGTACCCTTCTTTTACTTTCTGTTATTTAGATTAAATAAAGTAAAAATAGTATTTTTCTGTCTGATTTCTGAATTATCCATGCAATAAAAAAATACCCCGAAAATAAAAGTTCTCCAAATTCACTAAAAATTAAATATGATTTTTTCTGGAATATTTGAGAATTTCTGGCACTGAGAACACAATAGGGGGAGCAAGCACCTAGCCACGAGGGTCCAGGGCACCCCCCCTGGGGCGCGCCCCCTGCCTCGTGGGCCCCTGGTGGACCCCTCCACTTATTCCTGCACCCACATTCTTCTTCTTCCTCCCAAAAAAATCACCAACCAGCTCAAGCACGAGTTCTAGCTCATCTTGCTGCCATTTTCAATCTCCTTGCTCAAAGCTCCATTCATAAAACTGC
This sequence comes from Triticum dicoccoides, assembly GCF_002162155.2. NCBI lineage: Eukaryota > Viridiplantae > Streptophyta > Magnoliopsida > Poales > Poaceae > Triticum > Triticum dicoccoides. Next base: position 166,619,460 of record NC_041385.1, on the reverse strand, counting down.
TTTGGGGGATTGTTCTTTGGTATGTGACTCCTTCAATGGTCCAATTAGTTTTTGTTCTAGTGCTTTATTCATTGCAATTTTTTGCTGCCTAGGTGACCCTGTTCTTGAGCTTGCATGTCAAATTTATATGGTACCAAGTAGTTCTAATGCATCATATAGTCTCTAGGCACTTGTGGGAGTAGTTGCTATCAATTTTATTGAGTTTGGTTCACTTTTATTTTGAGTTACTAAAATTTTCAGAAAATGATGAAGAGATTTTTGAGGGGCTCTTCTAGCCAAAGCTCGAAGGATAAACAAAGTAAGGAGAATAAAAGGCCCAAGTAGGTGAATGGCCTTGTGATGAGTTCTTGAGAGTAGCTGGGATTCATGATGATTTTTATTCTTTGGTTGATAATGCGGGCCTCACCAACTTCCTCCACGACCAGCTCGAACAGTATCTCTTACTCACTAATACTTTCGTGCAAATTTTTTTTACTTTCATGCTAAGAAATAACCACCTTCAGTGGAGTTTCATTTATATGATGAGGTTAGGGAGATGTCACTATGTGAATTTTGTGCGGTTCGCAAGATACCCTTCGGGGGCAGCATAGAGGAACCACATCGTAGAGATGTGGATGGATTTATTGATATGATTACCATAGGGGAAACGAGGAAGGTTTACAATGCAAGAATTACTAGCATACACTTTCATGTTCTATGTTACTTTGCAATATTTGCTAGTAGATGCTTAATTGGCCACAGGAACTGTGGAAACCTTAGTGTTCCTGATATTGTTATTTTGTGCCATGCTTTATTTCATGATAACACTGTTAGTTTAGGCGCTATTGTTGCTAAATGATTAAGTCTGAACCGTACAAAGAGCCCCATCTTTGGAGGTATCTATGCTTCACGCCTTGCTAAACACTTCAGGATACCTATTAGGCATTATGAGAAAGAGGAAAAGTTGTTGCCCCCTACTTTTCTAGATTATAAGAGTATGGTAGCACATGAGTTTATTGTTAAAAATGATGAGAAGATGCTTAAGTATAATTTGAGATTTCATAAAACTCACAGTAAGACTATTATCTTGCCTGCACCCTCTTTGTTTGACTTATCTTCGGGCACGTTTCTCGTCTTGCCGGAGGCCGTTTACGCGTATCGGGGCCAGACATTAGCTTCAGAGCCTGAGCCGGAACCACCACTTGACCCTTATTGACCGTCCTTTTATCAGTGGGATCCGGAGGAGATCGCCAGCCAGTGGCACTTAGATGACACTCCTCAGTACACCGGAGAGAGTAGCTCTGATTCGTGGGCTTAGACCAACTTAGGCCAAAAGCCTAAGCTTGGGGGAGTACGTATTTCTCACCGACATTACATTCATGTTCACACACCCATCTTAGTTGTCGGTGCTCATACTTTTTCATTATACTATCCATGCTAGTTTATTTCATTCTCTTGCTTTCTTCTTGTGTGTTTGAATAACTTTAAGAAAACCAAAAAAATAGTTAGTTTACTTTCCATGCTTGTAGTAGTAACTAAAAGAAAACCCAAAAAGATTTCTCGTTCTCTTTTGCTTGTTGGGAGTTTTCCCGTGTAAATAGTTTATTTCTTTTCTTTTCTTTGGGGGTCGAGAGGAGAAGACCATAATGAAAATGTTGAGTGGTTCTTATATGCATTATTGTTGATTTAACCAAGATCCCATATTACCTTGTCCTCTCCTTTGAATTGAATGCTTGCAGATTCCAGCTTAGTCCAATGCACGTGAACTATTACTATTATCCACACCGTTCGGTCATGCAAGTGAAAGGCAATAATGACAATATATGACAGACCGATTGAGATGAGAGAAGCTGGTATGAACTCGACCTATCTTGTTTTTTTAAATATGATTAGTTCATTGTTACTGATTCAGCCTATTATGAATAAACATTTTCACAATGACAATTAGATATTATAGTTGCTTATGCCATGCTTAATTGGCTAGGAGTTTATAATGGTTTACCTTGCGTGCCAACATGTTATTAAAATGGTTGTGATGTGGTATGATAGGGTGGTATCCTCCTTTGAATGATTCAAGTGACTTGACTTGGCACATGTTCACACATGTAGTTGAAACAAAATCAACATAGCCTACACGATATTTATGTTCATGGTGGATTATATCCTACTCATGCTTGCACTCAATGTCTATTAATTTTAATGCATGTTCATGACTGTTGTCGCTCTCTATTAATTTTAATGCATGTTCATGACTGTTGTCGCTCTTTCTAGCCTTCACTTGTACTAAGCGGGAATATTGTTTGTGCATCCAAACTCCATAAACCCCAAAGTTATTCCATATGAGTCCATCATACCTTCCTATATGCAGTATCTACCTGTCGTTCCAAGTAACTTGTATGTGCCAAACTCCAAACCTTCAAATGAAATTCTGTTTTGTATGCTCGAACAGCTCATGTATCAACTAGAGTTGTCTGTATCTTCCATGCTAGGCGGATTATTCTCAAGAAGAGTGGGCTCCGCTCCTCATTAACAAGAAAATGGCTGGTCACCGTGTTGGAAATATGCCCTAGAGGCAATAATAAAATGATTATTATTATATTTCCTTGTTCATGGTAATTGTCTTTTATTCATGCTATAATTGTATTATCCGGAAATCGTAATACACGTGTGAATACTTAGACCACAACATGTCCCTAGTGAGCCTCTAGTTGACTAGCTCGTTAATCAACAGATAGTCATGCTTTCCTGACTATGGACATTGGATGTCATTGATAACGGGATCACATCATTAGGAGAATGATGTGATGGACAAGACCCAATCCTAAGCACAGCACAAAGATCGTGTAGTTCGTTTGCTAGAGCTTTTCCAATGTCAAGTATATTTTCCATAGACCATGAGATCGTGTAACTCCCGGATACCGTAGGAGTGCTTTGGGTGTACCAAACATCACAACGTAACTGGGTGACTATAAAGGTGCACTACAGGTATCTCCAAAAGTGTCTGTTGGGTTGACATGGATCGAGACTGGGATTTGTCACTCCGTATGACGGAGAGGTATCACTGGGCCCACTCGGTGGTGCATCATCATTATGAGCTCAAAGTGACCAAGTGTCTGGTCACGGGATCATGCATTACGGTACGAGTAAAGTGACTTGCCGGTAACGAGATTGAACGAGGTATTGGGATACCGAGGATCGAATCTCAGGCAAGTAACATACCGATTGACAAAGGGAATTGTATACGGGGTTGCTTAAATCCTCGACATCGTGGTTCATCCGATGAGATCATCGAGGAGCATGTGGGATCCAACATGGGTATACAGATCCCGCTGTTGGTTATTGACCGGAGAGCCGTCTCGGTCATGTCTACATGTCTCCCGAACCCGTAGGGTCTACACACTTAAGGTTCGGTGACGCTAGGGTTGTATGAATATGAGTATGCAGCAAACTGAAAGTTGTTCGGAGTCCCGGATGAGATCCCGGACGTCACGAGGAGTTCCGGAATAGTCCGAAGGTAAAGAATTATATATAGGAAGTGCAGTTTTGGCCATCGGGAGAGTTTCCGGGGTCACCGGTATTGTACCGGGACCACCGGAAGGGTCCCGGGGGTCCACCGGGTGGGGCCACCTACCCCGAAGGGCCCCGTGGGCTGAAGTGGGGAGGGTACCAGCCCCTGGTGGGCTGGTGCGCTCCCCCTTGGGCCCCCCTGCGCCTAGGGTTGGAAACCCTAGGGGTGGGGGCGCCTCCGCTTGCCTTGGGGGGCACTCCACCCCCCTGGCCGCCGCCCCCCTTTGGAGATCTCATCTCCAGGGCCGGCGCCCCCCCCCCCCCTGGGGGCCTATATAAAGGAGGGGGAGGGAGGGCAGCCACACCCTGAAGTCTTGGCGCCTCCCTCTCCCCTGCTACACCTCTCCCTCTCGTAGAAGCTCGGGGAAGCTCTGCCGAAACCCTGCTGCATCCACCACCACGCCGTGGTGCTGCTAGATCTTCATCAACCTCTCCTTCCCCCTTGCTGGATCAAGAAGGAGGAGGCCTCCATCCGCTCCGTACGTGTGTTGAACGCGGAGGTGCTGTCCGTTCGGCACTTGGTCATCGTTGATTTGGATCACGACGAGTACGACTACCTCAACCCCGTTCTCTTGAACGCTTCCGCTCGCGATATACAAAGGTATGTAGATGCACTACTATCACTCGTTGCTAGATGAACTCATAGATGGATCTTGGTGAAACCGTAGAAATTTTTTTATTTTCTGCAACGTTCCCCAACAGTGGTATCAGAGCCAGGTTTATGCGTAGTTCTCTATTGCACGAGTAGAACACAAATCTGTTGTGGGCGTAGATCTTGTCAACTTGCTTGCCAATACTAGTCTTATTTTGCTTCAGTGGTATTGTGGGATGAAGCGGCCCAGACCGACCTTACACGTATGCTTATATGAGACAGGTTCCACCGACTGACATGCACTAGTTGCATAAGGTGGCTTGCGGGTGTCTGTCTCTCCCACTTTAGTTGGAGCGGATTCGATGAAAAGGGTCCTTATGAAGGGTAAATAGAAGTTGACAAAATCATGTTGTGGTTATTCGTAGGTAAGAAAACATTCTTGCTAGAACCCAATTGCAGCCACATAAAAGATGCAACAACAATTAGAGGACGTCTAACTTGTTTTTGCAGCAATTGCTATGTGATGTGATATGGCCAAAAGTTGTGATGAATGATGAATGATATATTGTGATGTATGAGATCATGTTCTTGTAACAGGAATCACGACTTGCATGTTGATGAGTATGACAACCGGCAGGAGCCATAGGAGTTGTCTTAATTATTGTATGACCTACGTGTCAATGATTTAACGCCATGTAATTACTTTACTTTATTGCTAAACCGTTAGCCATAGTAGTAGAAGTAATAGTTGGCGAGCAACTTCATGGAGACACGATGATGGAGATCATGATGATGGAGATCATGGTGTCATGCCGGTGACGAAGATGATCATGGAGCCCCGAAGATGAAGATCAAAGGAGCTATATGATATTGGCCATATCATGTCACTACTATATAATTGCATGTGATGTTTATTATGTTTATGCATCTTGTTTACTTAGAACGACGGTAGTAAATAAGATGATCCCTTATAATAATTTCAAGAAAGTGTTCCCCCTAACTGTGCGTCGTTGCTAAAGTTCGTCGTTTCGAAGCACCACGTGATGATCGGGTGTGATAGATTCTTACGTTCACATACAACGGGTGTAAGACAGTTTTACACATGCAAAAACACTTAGGGTTAACTTGACGAGCCTAGCATGTACAGACATGGCCTCGGAACACAGAGACCGAAAGGTCAAACATGAGTCGTATAGAAGGTACGATCAACATGGAGATGTTCACCGATGATGACTAGTCCGTCTCACGTGATGATCGGACACGGCCTAGTCGACTCGAATCATGTAACACTTAGATGACTAGAGGGATGTCTAATCTGAGTGGGAGTTTATCAAATAATTTGATTAGATGAACTTAATTATCATGAACTTAGTCTAAAATCTTTGCAAAATATGTTTTGTAGATCAAATGGCCAACGCTCATGTCAACATGAACTTCAATACGTTCCTAGAGAAAACCAAGCTGAAAGATGATGGCAATAACTATTCGGACTGGGTCCGGAACCTGAGGATCATCCTCATAGCTGCCAAGAAAGCATATGTCCTAGAAGGACCGCTAGGTGAAGCACCCATCCCAGAGAACCAAGACGTTATGAACGCTTGGCAGTCACGTGCTGATGATTACTCCCTCGTTCAGTGCGGCATGCTTTACAGCTTAGAACCGGGGCTCCAAAAGCGTTTTGAGCGACACGGAGCATATGAGATGTTCGAGGAGATGAAAATGGTTTTCATGCCCGGGTCGAGAGATATGAAGTCTCCGACAAGTTCTATAGTTGTAAGATGGAGGAAAACAGTTCTGTCAGTGAGCACATACTCAAAATGTCTGGGTTGCACAACCGCCTGTCCCAGCTGGACATTAACCTCTCGGACGAGGCAGTCATTGACAGAATCCTTCAGTCGCTCCCACCGAGCTACAAGAGCTTTGTGATGAACTACAATATGCAGGGGATGGTGAAAACTATTCCTGAAGTATTTTCAATGCTAAAGTCAGCAGAGGTAGAAATCAAGAAAGAACATCAAGTGTTGATGGTCAATAAAACCACCAAGTTCAAGAAGGGCAAGGGTAAGAAGAACTTCAAGAAGGACGGCAAAGATGTTGTCGCGCCCGGTAAGCCGGTTGCCGGGAAGAAGTCAAGGAATGGACCCAAGCCTGAGACTAAGTGCTTTTATTGCAAAGGGAAGGGTCACTGGAAGCGGAACTGCCCCAAATACTTAGCGGACAAGAAGGCCGGCAACACTAAAGGTATATGTGATATACATGTAATTGATGTGTACCTTACCAGTACTCGTAGTAACTCCTGGGTATTTGATACTGGTACCGTTGCTCATATTTGTAACTCACAGTAGGAGCTGCGGAATAAGCGGAGACTGGCGAAGGACAAGGTGACGATGCGCGTCGGGAATGGTTCCAAGGTCGACGTGATCGCCGTCGGCACGCTGCCTCTACATTTACCTACGGGATTAGTTTTAAACCTCAATAATTGTTATTTAGTGCCAAGTTTGAGCATGAACATTGTATCTAGATCTCATTTAATACGAGATGGCTACTCATTTAAATCCGAGAATAATGGTTGTTCTATTTATATGAGAGATATGTTTTATGATCATGCCCCGATGGTCAATGGTTTATTCTTAATGAATCTCAAACGTAATGTTACACATATTCATAGTGTGAATACCAAAAGATGTAAAGTTGATAACGATAGTCCCACATACTTGTGGCACTGCCGCCTTGGTCACATTGGTGTCAAGCGCATGAAGAAGCTCCATGATGATGGAATTTTAGAGTATCTTGATTATGAATCATTTGACACATGCGAACCATGCCTCATGGGCAAAATGACCAAGACTCCATTCTCCGGAACAATGGAGCGAGCAACCAACTTATTGGAAATCATACATACTGATGTGTGTGGTCCAATGAGCGTTGAGGCTTGCGGAGGATATCGTTATGTTCTCACGCTCACTGATGACTTGAGTAGATATGGGTATGTCTACTTGATGAAACACAAGTCTGAGACCTTTGAAAAGTTCAAGGAATTTCAGAATGAGGTAGAGAATCAACGTGACCGAAAGATAAAATTCTTATGATCAGATCGTGGAGGAGAATATTTAAGTCACGAATTTGGTACACACTTAAGAAAATGTGGAATCGTTTCACAACTCACGCCGCCTGGAACACCTCAGCGTAACGTGTGTCCGAACGTCGTAATCGCACTCTATTGGATATGGTGCGATCTATGATGTCTCTTACCAATTTACTGCTATCATTTTGGGGATACGCTCTAGAGACAACTACATTCACTTTAAATAGGGCTCCGTCTAAATCCATTGAGACGACACCGTATGAATTATGGTTTGGTAAGAAACCTAAGCTGTCGTTTCTAAAAGTTTGGGGAAGCGATGCTTATGTCAAGAAACTTCAACCTGAAAAGCTCGAACCCAAGTCGAAAAAATGCGTCTTCATAGGATACCCTAAGGAAACCATTGGGTATACCTTCTACTTAAGATCTGAGGGCAAGATCTTTGTTGCCAAGAACGGATCCTTTCTGGAAAAAGAGTTTCTCTCGAAAGAAGTAAGTGGGAGGAAACTAGAACTCGATGAAGTACTACCTCTTGAACCGGAAAGTAGTGCAGCCCAAGAAAATGTTCTTGTGGTGCCTACACCGGCTGGAGAGGAAATTAATGATGATGATCAAGGTACTTCGGATCAAGTTGCTACTAAACTTCGTAGGTCCACAAGGACACGTTCCACACCAGAGTGGTATGGCAACCCTATCCTGGAAATCATGTTGTTAAACAACGGTGAACCTTCTAACTATGAGGAAGCGATGGCAGGCCCAGATTCCAACAAATGGCTTGAAGCCATGCAATCCGAGATAGAATCCATGTATGAAAACAAAGTATGGACTTTGACAGACTTGCCCGATGATTGGTGAGCGATAGAAAACAAATGGATCTTTAAGAAGAAGACGGACGCGGATGGTAATATTACCATCTATAAAGCTTGACTTATCGCTAAGGGTTATCGGCAAGTTCAAGGGGTTTACTACGATGAGACTTTTTTCTCCCGTAGCGAAGCTAAAGTCCGTCCGAATCATGTTAGCAATTGCCGCATACTATGATTATGAGATATGGCAGATGGACGTCAAAACGGCATTCCTTAACGGCTATCTTAAGTAAGAACTGTATATGATGCAGCCAGAGGGTTTTGTCGATCCTAAGAATGCTAACAAAGTATGCAAGCTCCAGCAATCCATTTATGGGCTGGTGCAAGCATCTCGGAGTTGGAACATTCGCTTTGATGAGATGATCAAAGCGTTTGGGTTTATGCAGACTTATGGAGAAGCCTGCGTTTACAAGAAAGTGAGTGGGAGCTCTATAGCATTTCTCATATTATATGTAGATGACATACTTTTGATGGAAATGATATAGAACTTTTGGACAGCATTAAGGCCTACTTGAATAAGTGTTTTTCAATGAAGGACCTTGGAGAAGCTGCTTACATATTAGGCATCAAGATCTATAGGGATAGATCGAGACGCCTCATAGGTCTTTCACAAAGCACATACCTTGATAAGATTTTGAAGAAGTTCAAAATGGATCAGTCCAAGAAAGGGTTCTTGCCTGTATTGCAAGGTGTGAAATTGAGCTCGGCTCAATGCCCGATCACGGCAAAAGATAAACAAGAGATGAGTGTCATCCCCTATGCCTCAGCCATAGGATCTATTATGTATGCCATGTTGTGTACCAGACCTGATGTAAACCTTGCCTTAAGTTTGGTAGGAAGGTACCAAAGTAATCCCGGCAAGGAACACTAGACAGCGGTCAAGAATATCCTGAAGTACCTGAAAAGGACAAAGGACATGTTTCTCGTTTATGGAGGTGACGAAGAGCTCGCGTAAAGGGTTACGTTGACGCTAGCTTCGACACAGATCTGGATGACTCTAAGTCACAAACCGGATACGTGTATATGTTGAATTGTGGAGCAGTAAGCTGGTGCAGTTGCAAGCAGAGCGTCGTGGCGGGATCTACTGTGAAGCGGAGTACATGGCAGCCTCAGAGGCAGCACATGAAGCAATATGGATGAAGGAGTTCATCACCGACCTAGGAGTCATACCCAATGCGTCGGGGCCAATCACTCTCTTCTGTGACAACACTGGAGCTATTGCCCTTGCCAAGGAGCCCAGGTTTCACAAGAAGACCAGGACATCAAGCGTCGTTTCAACTCCATCCGTGAAAATGTTCAAGATGGAGACATAGATATTTGCAAAGTACATACGGATCTGAATGTCGCAGATCCGTTGACTAAACCTCTTCCGCGAGCAAAACATGATCAACACCAGAACTCTATGGGTGTTTGATTCATCACAATGTAACTAGATTATTGACTCTAGTGCAAGTGGGAGACTGTTTGAAATATGCCCTAGAGGCAATAATAAAATGATTATTATTATAATTCCTTGTTCATGATAATTGTCTTTTATTCATGCTATAATTGTATTATCCAGAAATCGTAATACACGTGTGAATACTTAGACCACAACATGTCCCTAGTGAGCCTCTAGTTGACTAGCTCGTTAATCAACAGATAGTCATGGTTTCCTGACTATGGACATTGGATGTCATTGATAACGGGATCACATCATTACGAGAATGATGTGATGGATAAGACCCAATCCTAAGCATAGCACAAAGATCGTGTAGTTCGTTTGCTAGAGCTTTTCCAATGTCAAGTATCTTTTCCTTAGACCATGAGATCGTGTAACTCCCGGATACCGTAGGAGTGCTTTGGGTGTACCAAACGTCACAACGTAACTGGGTGACTGTAAAGGTGCACTACAGGTATCTCCGAAAGTGTCTGTTGGGTTGACACAGATCGAGACTGGGATTTGTCACTCCGTATGACGGAGAGGTATCACTGGGCCCACTCGGTAGTGCATCATCATTATGATCTCAAAGTGACCAAGTGTCTGGTCACGGGATCATGCATTACGCTATGAGTAAAGTGACTTGCCGGTAACGAGATTGAACGAGGTATTGGGATACCGACGATCGAATCTCGGGCAAGTAACATACCGATTGACAAAGGGAATTGTATACGGGGTTGCTTAAATCCTCGACATCGTGGTTCATCCGATGAGATCATCGAGGAGCATGTGGGAGCCAACATGGGTATCCAGATCCCGCTGTTGGTTATTGACCGGAGAGCCGTCTCGATCATGTCTACATGTCTCCCGAACCCGTAGGGTCTACACACTTAAGGTTCGGTGACACTAGGGTTGTATGAATATGAGTATGCAGCAAACCAAAAGTTGTTTGGAGTCCCGGATGAGATCCCGGACGTCACGAGAAGTTCCGGAATAGTCCAGAGGTAAAGAATTATATATAGGAAGTGCAGTTTTGGCCATCGGGAGAGTTTCGGGGGTCACCGGTATTGTACCGGGATCACCGGAAGGGTCCCGGGGGTCCATCGGGTGGGGCCACCTACCCCGGAGGGCCCCATGGGCTGAAGTGGGGAGGGGACCAGCCCCTGGTGGGCTGGTGCGCCCCACCTTGGGCCCCCCTGCGCCTAGGGTTGGAAACCCTAGGGGTGGGGGGCGCCTCCACTTGCCTTGGGGGGCACTCCACCCCCCTGGCCGCCGCCCCCCTTGGGAG
>NC_041385.1:166576338-166608430 GCF_002162155.2 Triticum dicoccoides | reverse complement strand
AGCCGCACCCTGAAGTCTTGGCGCCTCCCTCTCCCCTGCTACACCTCTCCCTCTCGCAGAAACTCGGCGAAGCTCTGCCGGAACCCTGCTGCATCCACCACCACGTCGTCGTGCTGCTGGATCTTCATCAACCTCTCCTTCCCCCTTGCTAGATCAAGAAGGAGGAGACGTCATCCGCTCCATACGTGTGTTGAACGCGGAGGTGCTGTCCGTTCGGCACTTGGTCATCGGTGATTTGGATCACGACGAGTACGACTACCTCAACCCCGTTCTCTTGAACGCTTCCGCTCGCGATCTACAAAGGTATGTAGATGCACTACTATCACTCGTTGCTAGATGAACTCATAGATGGATCTTGGTGAAACCGTAGAATTTTTTTTATTTTCTGCAACGTTCCCCAACACATCGGGATGCCCAGTCCCATGCTCAAATCAAATCAAAATAATTACAAACAAAACTTCCCCAGGATTGTTGTTAGTTGGAGGCACCCGTTGTTTCGGGCAAGCCATGTATTGATGATTGTTGGTGGTGGGGGAGTATAAAATTTACCATTCTGTTTGGGAACCACCTATAATGTGTGTAGCATGGAAGATATCGAGATCTCTCAGTTGTTATGTTGACAATGAAAGTATGCCACCCAAAATATTATTTATCTCCGTTTCAAAATCGAGCTCCGACACCTCTACAAATCCCTGCTTCCCTCTGCGAAGGGTCTATCTATTTACTTTTTTGTTGAGTCATCACCCTCTTATTAAAAAGCACCCGCTGGAGAGCACCGTTGTCGTTTGCATACATTATTATTAATTTATATTGGGTATGACTATGACTGGATCTCTTTTACCATGAATTACAATGTCTCGTCAGTCCCTGATCTTCAGGGGTGCTCTGCATTTATGTTTTGCGGTCGCAGAAAGGGCTAGCGAGATACCATCTTGTTATATCATATTATGACTATTTTGAGAAAGTGTTGTCATCCCAGTTTTATTATTATTGCTCGCTAGTTGATTATGCCATTGATATGAGTAAACATGAGACCTAAGTGTTATTGTGAATATGGTTAGTTCATAATCTTTGCTGAAAACTTGAATGTTGGCTTTACATATTTGCAACAATAAGAGCAAACAGAGTTTGTAAAAGTTTTTCTTTATCACTTTCAGTTTATCAACTGAATTGCGTGAGCACAAGCAAAGGTTTAAGCTTGGGGGAGTTGATACGTCTCCGTCGTATCTACTTTTCCAAACACTTTTGCCCTTGTTTTGGACTCTAACTTGCATGATTTGAATGGAACTAACCCGGACTGGCGCTGTTTTCAGCAGAACTGCCATGGTGTTATTTTTGTGCAAAAATAAAAGTTTTCGGAATGACCTGGAAATCCACGGAGCAACTTTTTAGAATTAATAAAAAATACTGGCTAAGCCAGAGCCGGAGCCGGAGCTGGAGCGCGAGCCAACGCCCATGCGGAAGCGGTCACCGTCGCCCCCCACTTGCCCTGAGGAGTCCTATTCATGGACCGGCGAGCTCTGCGAGTGGGTGGGCGCGCCTCCCTGCTATTACGCATCCACGCCGGAAGAGGAGGCGACCCACCTTGAGCGCTGGAAGGCGCATTGGATCGCGGAGGAGGGGGCCGACGGCAAGCAGCAGATGCGCCGGGACCAGCAGCTTCGCCGCAACAAGGAGGCGTTGCAGCTTGAGGAGGAGGAGGAGGAGGAGGAGCGTGCCCGCCTCGCCGTTATGCCGCAGCAGACGCCGGAGGAGGCTGCCCTGGCGGTCTGCCAAGCGGCGTTCGATTGGGCCGGGCCGCCTCCCGCCTTCATCGATCTCACCATCGGCGACGACGATGGCAAGGGCAAGGGCAAGGCGGTCTACTAGGGCAGCGTGCGGGCGTTTAGAGTGTTTTTCATGTTTAGTTATGTTTAAGTGAACTTTGGCCGGCGTTTGACTGGCCATCTATGTATAATTATGCTTTATTAAGTCTGTTTCGGCCAGGTCGGCAAAACTGAGTATGCCTCCCGTTGGGTGCACCTGCCGACCCAAATCAAAAGGCGGATGCGCACGTCTGTCTGGTCGGCCCAAACGAACGAAAAGTGGATAAAGCACGCGTCCGTTTGGGTCGGCGCGTTAGAGTTGATTTTATGGAAGCGGACATTTATGATGTAGAGGGTGCCAATTTTCGATAGTCCAACGACATGTATTGATGTAGTACATGTCAACTTTTGGTAGTCCGATCACATATACTGATATAGTAGCTGGACGCTACGTGCGAATTAACTAGAGATAGTTTACTATGCATGTGGTTGTATGGAATTGAGGATTTGCTAATGAGTTACTGGATTAAGAAAGCGGAGATTTAAGGGGTGATCGGACGCATTTGAGAGGTCAGATTAGCTGTATCCGCGGCTGTAGATGCTCTAAATGCAGGTTTTCAGAACAATACTCAACCCCGACTTTATTTTTTCTCTGAAGGATCCTGACCATCTTCCTAATCTCCCCTCTCCTGCCATGTCAGCACTCGTTGCTTCAGCGAGCAAAGCCCACAAGGAAGCCGGAAAAGTCCATGACATCTGAACCCTGAACCTGAACTCGATTGGGTTCTGACGGCGAAAGAAACAAAAGAAAAAGAAATCTGCGGCGCGTGCCGGCCGGCCGGCAGGGAGGGGCAGGGCAGTGTGGTGGGGTGTAGCCCGGAAACCGGCGCTCACACAGAGGAGAGGGAGGAGGAGGAGGCACAGCGCGCTGCGAAAGTCAAATCACACACTGGCGCACGTTGAAAAGTACGTGCTTTTTATTGTCCCATTCCTATCACTTCTGCCTGCACATTTCGCAATGGCCACGGTCCCCGGGTACCACGGGCTTCGCCGAGATGCGCTGCCGGAGAGTACGTTCCTCTACTCCACATGAAAAGGTACGGTGGTTTTTGTCCAAAGGAAAGTGCAGTGTGTCATCGTGTAAACTTATTTTGTTTAATTTTATTTTTACAAAAGAAATATATTAATATCGTGAAGATGACAATTACACCTGGCCATCATACCAACATGATGTCCAAATGCGTCAAGGGTACACAGTGACGGAGCTAACAGAAGATTTTTTTTTTGAGCAAAATGGCTAAACTTTCCTTAGTTTAAGCCTCTAAATTTTGTTCCCTTCGGTAATTAGGCTACGGCTGGGGCAGTGGCCACCCCAGAGCTGCACATAGCTCCGTCACTGAGGGTACACAAAGCCAAAGAAAAACAGAACAAAAAAAACCGCCACACTGATCAATCATTAGCATCAGTAGCACTCTAAGCATCACCGAATACAACGCCCGGATACAGAAAGTTCTCCAACAGCAACGCCTTCAAGAAAAAACAATGCATAATTATTGTCATTGCACGATCAAAGATCTTGGGTTTTCATCCTGGAGAAAGTCCGAATTCACACAAAAACAATGTCCTCAACAAGGTCACGCTAGGTACAACCAATAAAGGTCAGACCTAAGATTTCACCCGGGGAATCGAGACTCGGTACTCGAGGAGCACCACCAAAAATGCAGTCCTCCAGTGTTGCTCCCCCTGCTTGCCGAGGCCACTGTTGCAAGTCACCAAACACCTGGCACACGATCTTCATCGCATCCAATACACCCTTCCACCAGAGCTTCAAAGCCTCCAATCACAACCGCGATGACTTTCTTCACCTCTATCAGTACCTTGGAAATCTTCACTTAGACATGTCCCATGCCACCGATAAGAAATTGAAGATCTGCGCTACGCCCCCGTGAGGTCGTGCTGGCTGATAATACGAGCGTGTGCGACTGAAGCCTTTTCGATCTAGATATCCTAGGCGACGTACGCTAATCCGTATAGATCTCTGACGTGAAGACCCGAACTCGTCACCGGCCAGATCCAAGAGGTCGACATCCAGCAGAAAGACGACTTGGCGGAAAAAGAGCGCTAGGGCCAGACCCACCATTATTAGGCCGAAGCTAGGAGCCCCCACACCACCCTCCTCTCGACCCAGACCCGCAGACAAAGGTCAGCGATGCTGCTAGCCATGGCAGGAGACTGGACCAGCCATCCCCTAGCCGGATCCGGCGACTCCCAGCCCCACCCTTGCCTTTGCGACGCACCGCGTGTAGCCCGCAGGCCCATCCACAATGCCGCCTAAGTGGCCGCCGCAGCCGCCATCGCCTTGAAAAGGGGTTGCGGCCTTGGAGCCCTATCTCTGCCATCCATTGCCGCTCGTCTGCCAGCAACCACCACAGAGAGGAGACCAGCAGAGTTGCCCTCGCCACCGCCACCATGCGCGGGCTTTACCCGACAGCGGCTACCAGCAGCGGCGAGGAGGAGGAGCGGAGGAGGGAGGGCCGCTGTCGGGAAGGAGATGGCGGCCACCCGAGTCGCCCTGCTGGGGGGCGACACGGACACTGGGACGGTTCTTTTTTACAGATCGTAACCAACCCAAAATGATTGGTGAGTGCATCTGTTGTTTTTATTTATATACTTCATCCAATCCAAGTTAATCGACGCAACTTCACAACAAAACATGTGGGTGTTATTTTACGGGGTTATCTCCCGCCACTCTAAAAAGAGGGTATCTACATCTATGTTTGACTGAGATTTTGTTATATCTAAGTCCATGGTGCCTAAAATTTCTCATTTCTCATAAAAGTCCATTGATGATAAATGTTCTCTTGTAATATTGATTTTGTGCACTCTCTACAAATCCCAACATGTGAAATCAAAAGAGAACTGAGCGTAGCGTAGGTACGCTCAGATGGTTAGGTTACTTGTGGTAGACTAGTCCACCAGGGTTAAAGTCCTAGACTTGGCACCAGAGCTCGTACTTTTTTGGATTTATTTTAGGCTTTTCCGTTCAGTGGGTAGAGACATTTCCGTCAACTATGAGAAGCCTGTGTTGATTTCGTCAATCTCAAAATTTTGTACCAGCTCAGTATCTCGGAAGTTCTCACTAGGGTAAGTTTGCTTGCGTGCGTTTATATGGATGAGTACATATACGTGTACGTGAACATACATGATTGTACTGTATTAAAAAAACACAAGAATGAGACATAAAATGCCTCAAGGTGTCAACTTAGACATGAAAAACACCGGCAAAAAGAAACTTAGACATGAAATCCCTCAGATGTCTTACTCCCTCCGTGTTATAATATGAGAGCGTTTTTTATACTACTGTAGTGTTAAAAATGCTCTTATATTTATGTTAAGGACGAGCGGAGTATTTAGCAAAACAGAACAACGACATTCTTTGTCGAGTGTGCATTCGTGGCACTGGTAGTGCTGCGGTTTATCACCTGCCTCCTGGCTCCGGCCAAGACAATGAGATCTACTCGACATGAACTGAATTTCTAGTTTCTGCAAATCAAGGATTTCTTCCGCGAGATAAGAAACCAACGGAGGAAACCTCGCTTTATTTAAAATCCACGTGATATGCCTCCGGAGTATCTCGCCGATTGCTGTACGAACATACGATACATACCCCTACGGTAGCAGTATACGACTACCCCGAAAGAAAAAAGGACTATCGTAGGAGTACATGTTTTACTTCGGCAGTGTGTGCACAGTAATATCTTGACGCTGGGAGCAGAGGCATCTCATCACTCACCCCTACCATAATTGTACTCCTACCTTGGCATCTCATCTTAGGGTACAAATACAAGGGCACTCACGAGAGAGAGAGAGGTCTCCTCCGAGTCAATGGCCCTGCCACCCTGTCAGTGCCATCCTCCAAATAATTCCGGTTTTTAATGGTGCTCTGCTCCTATCCATGGCCATGCATCGGATCCACCCGTCGCGAACCAGAGTCGACGACGAATCTATGTCGACCCATTCCGGGCAGGAGCCACCCCGAAACGAGCACGCACGGCAAACGGCCACTAAATGCAACGACGAGACGTACTTGCAAATATAGCCATGCCGAGCTGACCGGTCGACCTTCCTAATCTGCTTCTTCATCTTCAAATAAAAAAAAGGAACAACCTTCCTAATCTGCTGGTCTCCGGCCTTGGCTAGTGCTTATGCATTTTGTTTTTTCTTCTTAAAAGGAACGGATCTTAAATGTTCATCAGAAGTAGAAAACGCCTCAAACATGATAAAAAATACGTTAAGATTTCTGGAACATTGAACATTGAGCCGGCCTGAAGAATCTTCTAACGACAAAAATTCCATCGTCGTGTACGCACAACAAAAAACCCTAACCTTACCGTCTTGAGGAACCAGCAAGAGTCTACGCCTGAGCTCCGTCGTCCTAACACACAAACTCATGAAGGATCCGTCCGGACGTTATCCCTGCGAGTACTAAAACCCTAACCTATCTACTATCCGGACTTGAGGCATCGAGATACGCTTTTCTGTCATCAGTCGCCAGAGCAACATGCACATGGGAGGTGAATCCACGAGCACTAGAGGGAAAAGAAAATGCCATTTTTTTTATGTACTTGAATGTGAATTTAGTAGAATGAAATCTGTTTTTTCTTACCAAAAAATTCATGGGACACGCTGGAAAATCAACGTGGATTTCTAAATGGGCTTCGGAGTAGATGTGCATTACTTTTTACATCAATTATCCTGCTTCATATATGAGGTTTTATTTAATTTATTATTTTGCAAGGATATCTTATTCAGTTCTTTGGACAGATACGTCTTCAGAATATAAAGATTTCCTGGTAATAAAGTAATTTACTTATGCTAATACATGCCCGTGATACCGGCACACACGACCATGAAAGAAATGTTCAGGATTCACAAAGAGAACAAAAGGAAAGAAATGTTGGACGCGGATGTTCTAATCCCGAGCTCATGTGAGCTTGGGTGAACAGTAAAAAATCAATTAATTCTGAACTTTTTTTTGTGTGAAACATGACAAAATGTTTGCTTGCTTGCAAAATTTTATCACCATATGACATTCAAGAAAATTGTGACAAAAAAGATACAAAATGTATGCTCCAAGATATTATTTTCAAACACATTTTGGACCATCGATTTTTTGCCATATTTTTCAAAAATGTCATTTCATGATGAAATTTTGTAAGCTATGAAAACATTTGTCAATGTTTCACACAAAAAACAGATTTTCTTATTTCTTTTTCATTTTTTAAAATTTTACTGTTCAGCCGAGCTCACGTGAGCTCAGTCTTAGAATAGCACTTTCGAGAAATGTTCAGAAATTTTATGGTCAGATGGAGCCATTGTTTTTCTTTTTTGACCCGCAGATGGAGCCATTGTTACCCTTGATTGAAATAGCAGTCATTATGGTGAGTAGGAGAGATGGCGCCATCAGACTCCTCCATGCAGCAAAGCTGTCAGGTCAGGTCCAACCTTTGAACCAACGAGACAAGCATTGTGGAACCAGAATCCATGATGTCGATCGATCTAGCAAATGCATTCCGGCCGGTCAATGCAATGCAGCCGATCACTCTGAAACCTCTACTCCGCCCCGACAGGGTCCCAACGAATAAATATCTCATCGGTCGACTTAGTTGACGGCCGCGATGATGACACGACACTCGCACGGACTGCTACATTATTTCCTTGGGTGGAAATATGGACATCTATTCTATTCTTTCTTTCGAAATCACTAATTAACAGGTACTCACTCCATTCTAGTCAATAAAACGTGAGTTTTTTGAGACTTAAGTTTGGCCATCATATCAAACGAAGAATATGTAAGTGATACTATGATTAAAATATTATAACAATGATAAGTTTCAATGGTATAACTTTTGTTGAATCGTAAAACACATTTTGCTGGTTAAATTGATGGTCAAACTTGATTCTCAAAATGTGTGGGCGCCTTATTCACTACTCCCTCCATTCGGAATTACTAGTCACAAAAATGGATGTATATACAACTAAAATACATCTAGATACATTCATTTCTTAGACGAGTAATTCCGAACGGATGGAGTAGAATAGAAGAAGCATGCACAAAGGTCAACACTAGCGAAAAAAATGACACCGGAATGGCGTGCGCCCCCGACACGTCAATTTTGAGAGGGGGTTCAACAACATCTTTTTCACCAAGGCCACCGTTTGTATTCCGAACAAAATACAATAACTATTAAATTGATTCTAAATGTTGCATTTATCATGGTATGAAATTTTTCCGCGGAAGGTTGAAAGCCATATGTTAAACTAAAACAATTCTTACAAGAACTTCCTTACACAAGAACTTCCTTACGGGAATAAGAAATTAGACGCAAGTCTTTGAAGGAATCATCGTTTTTCTTTCACATCCAGTGGCAGTGTGCATGAGCAAAACTCGTTGCCGCCTCTCAGTCCTTCTATCACCGGTGCAGCTTTGTTGAAACCAAAGAACTTGTAGAAGTAGTGTCATGAAGTCGTTGATGTAGAAAAAAGACGTCGGTGACCTCAAATTGGATAGATCTTTGTTCCAGAGAAGATGACACCGAGGTGGCCTAGAAAAAAATTCCAACTCCGGATAGACACACAAACCTCAGAAGTTCCACGATAGAGTCTTATCTCACTGGGCTTCATCTAGATTAGATGGAATTGCAGGACAAGAACTTGTTGCAATAACATCCCCTCCACAGGACGCCACTGCCATGAGACAACACTTCACCAAGCCGAGTGTCCAACAATAGATACAATTCTCAGACTCATCGATGCCACTCCGAGGATGGACATCAACCCGGGGAAAGTTGTGGAACCATCATTCCTTTCACCATTGTTGCACCGACTTCACCGAGGACAAAGAACTCCAAAACCCTTCGAGAAACGGAACGGGATACCCAGATCCAGGGTTCCCCCAACCTCCCGCCGCAACAATGGCCAACGAAGGCCAAGAGATTGTGCTTTGGACCAGATATCGTACACATGTCGTATTACGTTTCAAGCGAATCCATGCTTCCACCTATGGACTTACACTCATCATTTGTATGAATGTAACAACACTGAAGGTGTTGTGAATCAACATAGTTGGTGGTAGCATATGCTACACCATATGTTACCTTAATGCACTCAAGATCTCCTAGCAAAAGCCCTTAAAACTGAAAGGATCGGAAATGAGTCAAACTGAAGCGTAAAACCCCAGAATGAGAAAATTTAGACAGGCACATGGTTTCCTTGGAGGATGAGACATGTCAAGCACGTAGCGTTCCCATCATGCATCACCGTTAGACATGTGCTTCTTTTCCGTATGATAACACATACAATAAATTGTATTCACTTGCTACTATAGTATCATGGGAGCATTACATGACTCAAGCAAATTGATCCCCTTTCAAACTTCTGCCACATAACGTGGCTCCAAGGGTGCCTCCTATTTGTAAATCGTACATAGAATTATATATTTTCTTACGCAACAAGACATTGTGCTATCCTCGAGGAGTCTGCCCCAATTGACCGAGGACGAAGAACTCGAAAACCCCATGCGACATGAACCCAGACACTTAGATGCAGCCCCCCCATCCTCCCGTGGCCACAGCGGCTAATAGAGGCCATGGGATCTCATAGTGTCGACGTCTCAAGGGGAAAAGATGCCTCCTGGCCACCCCTCTCTAGAAAGCCCTAGATAAATGATTCACCGGGGCGATTTAGTAGTTTGCCTCATCACATTGTCTTGAATACTAGACACAACTTTGCTTTGTTTCAATGTGAAAATTTTGATGCAGCCGGACGGTGTTGGAACTCAAGATAGCTGGTGGTGGTAGACGGTTGTGGATATCTTACCTTGTTGCAAATTACTTGAGTTGATATCATTCCAGTAAAAGCCCTAGAAACCAAAAGAGCCAAAAACGGGTGAAACTACAGCAGAAAAAGCGAAGATGAGCAAAGTTAGACATGTGCAGGGTTTCCTCGGAGGATGGCACACATCGAGCACACAACCCTCCCGCCAGGCATGCGTTCTAGACATGTGCTTATTTTTGGGATGAAAACACGAGCAATAAATTGTACTCACTCGTTCCGATAGCGTCATTGGCACAAGGTTTGCATGCCTGGAGCAAAATGATTCCCTTTCGAGCTTCTGCCACGTAGCGAGGCTCGAAAGACTACTCCTATTGTAAACCGTCCATATGTTTATGTCGTTTTCATACGCAAAAAGACACTATGCTTTCTTCAAGGAGTCTGCGAACCGTCCGTCCATGTATACACGCCATGTCGTTTGGTATGAAAAGTTGCCAGCGAATTCCGAAACTCTTATAGATGGTAATTCTAACTTTGCAGGCGGCGATTTTTTTTTTTTTTTGCAAGGGCACTCGATGATTTTTTTTCTGCGGGGGAGCTCAGATGAAATAATAAGAAATCTTCTTTCTAGAATTGTTATTTTTACATGTGTTTTAGGAAGGACGGGGTCGGCACCAAATCAAAATTCAAAAACGCATACAACTCAGTCGTTCAACTAAAAAAAATGATGTGCTGGAAACGGAGTAGGAGTGGTGTACTGCTAGCAGTAGCAGGAGCGAGGTCAGATCTACAAGTGGTAGAGTAGCCACAGCCCACAGGCACATACAGATACAGCCATGCTGCGGTAGCCAGGTCGCGCGCACACACAATTGCCAACATATTCCGGCCGAGGGGAGGGCGCGGGTGGAAATCCAGATCCCGAAGCTAGGAAATTCCACGCCCCCCGAAAGCCCATAAAACCCACGCTCTCCCTCACGCCCTGCCTTGCTGCGCCGGACTCCCTCACAGTCAGTCACGGAGGCAAAGGCGACGTTTTCTCCTTTTTACCATGGAGGCAACCACCCAGGAGCGACCCGCGCCGCCGCCGCCGTCGCCGTCGTCGGTGCAGATGCAGCTGCCTCATGTGGCCGCCGACCCGTCCAACCCTTTCCCGACCACCTTCGTGCAGGCCGACACCACCTCCTTCAAGCAGGTCGTGCAGATCCTCACCGGCACCCCGGAGACCGCGGCTGCGGCGGCGGCGGGGGGCGCGGCGGGCGCGCCGGCGGCTAAACCGGCGCCCACGCCGACCGGGCCCAAGAAGCCGGCCTTCAAGCTCTACGAGCGGCGGGGCAGCATGAAGAGCCTGAAGATGCTCTGCCCGCTCCTCCCCGCCGCCTTCGCCGCCGGCGGCTCTGGTGGCTGCAGCGGGTTCTCCCCGCGGGGGGTCTCGCCGCGCGGGCTGGAGGTGCTGTCGCCGAGCATGCTGGACTTCCCGTCGCTGGCGCTGGGGAGCCCCGTGACGCCGCTCCCGCCGCTGCCAGGGTCGCGGGAGGCCGCCGCGGCCGAGGACCGCGCCATCGCCGAGAAGGGGTTCTACCTCCACCCGTCCCCGCGCGGCAATGCCAGCGGCCGCGGCGACCTGACGCCGCCGCCCAGGCTGCTCCCGCTCTTCCCCTTGCAGTCACCCACCCGGCAGTGAGCCTCGCTCGCTCCTCCTTGGTATGCTCTGCTTACCTGGTCGCTGCTAAATGCTAGGCTCCTGGAGTGCGAGGTCGATTCGATCTGTGGATTATTTGCTCCTCTTCTCTCCCTGGGAGGATCCGTGTCTGCCCCTGTGTTGTAATCTCAGTGTCTGTAACAGCGATTTGGCTCATAAGAGGGATTAATTGATCACTCCACCAGCCTGAGTGTTCTTGTCTCTTTACCATTGGCTATTAGTAGTTTCATACTGGCAGTAGTAGTAGATTTAGGCTGGCATTTTCCTCTTCTTGCTTCGTGAGCTTGTCTTGTCATATTACTAGTTTGGTATTGGAAATCTTGTACATTAAAGCTGTTGGAATTGGGATTTATGGGAGGCAAGTGGATGCCCAAGTTGACATCTCGTAATAAGGCAGGTAAAATATTCAAAACCTGAACTTGAACTGAGCCTTACTTACTTAGGACAGGCTGATTTCTAGAGGACGGCTACTCCAGTACTCCGTATAAGAGTTAGTGCAAATTCACAGTGCTGCTATGCCAGAGGCTACATTTTTATCTCCTTGGGCTCTCAGGCATTATAGTACAGTATTAGTTATTATTCTGTGTCATCATTTTGTCACACACTGGCTGATCAGGATCAGTTAAGAAGAAGAAACTTGATCTGAGCAGAGGGCCCCCTGTCTCACTTCAGCCTTGTTTCAAGGAAGTGGTAGCTCAAAGCAGGGCACTTTTCTGACTCCTCTTCAATAATTGCCCCCTCCTTCCAACAAAATCTTCCCAAAAATCCTGTTAAAATTATCCTGGGGAACACATTGATCTGCATTAGACGAGAGGCAAAAAATGCTAGGCATCTCTGTCTGCATCTTGTTCTTTTTATAATATTCAATCAACCTGGGGAGCTGCCACTGCTACTGGTGGTGATGGTGGGAGTGGGGAATATGAGACTGATCAAAAGGCACCAAAGGAAACAATAATAATCCCGGTTGTGGTGAGCTCCACCATTTGCATTGCGGCATTATTAGAAAACTGAATTTGGGGGAAAGTTGCCAGCTTTTGGAGGGAGGGAGGGGGAATTTTCCTGGAGGGAGGAGAAAGGGGGCAAATTTTTTGGAGGGAGAGTGACCCACTTTGGTTTGGCCTCGGCCTCAGTTCACTTCCCTGACCACTCATGCATCCATGGGTGGATCATGTAATAACAGTGGGGAGCTGCTCTGGCTTTTGTCAGAAGTTTAGCGTATCTCAGATCTGCCGCCGGCCATGGCCATGGCCACGCTCACTGCCAGCTGGGGGCCGCCTTGCTGCCAGCCAACCAGCTCTCTCGTGCCTACAGTTTTTTCTAATGTAGTTTATCCAGGTTAGTTTGCATTGCCTGGATACATATGATGCAGATATAGAAAGTCACTGAAAACACCTCGACTTAGTTTATACTCCCTCCGTTCTAAAATAGATGACCCAACTTTGTACTAAACTTAATATAAAGTTGGGTCATCTATTTTGGAATGGAGGGAGTAGCATCGTGCCCAAATTTAAGCATTTAGATAATAGGTATCTAGATACATTTTTTTAAGGAGGATCACCCCGGCCTCTGCATCAGAATGATGCATGCAGTCCTTTTATTAAGCGAAGTATCCAAAGAGCCCGCGGTCCATTACAACCTCTCTGAGAGCTGAAAAGGTAAAAAAAAAACTGAAAAATGTCACAACCAGCGAAAATAGGACGAGATGACTAAACACCTAGCTTATTATTGGACCGCAATCCAAGCCGGTTATAGATATCCCGAGCTACCATCTCTCATCGGGTAGACCCAGTAACCAAAGGCTCACTGGATTCCTCAAGAGTGAGTAACGAACACGTACGGATTCAAGCAGTGGCCTTGTAGATGACCTGCAAAAAATTAATACGAGTTTGTCTGTGAAAAACCATATCATTTCTGCAGTTCCATATAGCCCACAGTAGTGCGCTACTCCTATTCGAATTTGTCTCGCAGCATTTGAATCTACTCCATTTAGCCACGTCCCGAATAACGTGTGAATGCTATTTGGAGGGGTAATGTTAAAGGCTATATGAATTGAGCGCCAGAGAATTTTGGCCATCTGGTAGTCGGGAAAGAGATGTTTAATAGTTTCATCTTGATCGCAACAGCAACGTCTTTGACTCCCCTCCCAATTACGCTTTGCCAAGTTATCCTTAGTTAGAATCACCTCCTTGTGACCAAACCACATGAAGACTTTGATTCTTAACGACACTTTGATCTTCCAAATATGTATCGATTTCGGGTAGAGTCAATTAGATCTACATACATCGATTTCACTGAGAAGATACTGTTCATGGTTAATCTCTAGTGTATACTATCAGGCACATCAAAAAGGTGAACATCCATCAACCTTCTCACCAGATGTAGCCAAGCTTCCCATCGGTCTCCAACTAAAGATCTTCAGATTTGAATATTTGAAGGAGTAGACTGTAATACCATAGCAATGTAAGCTCCCTTACGCTATACAATATTATAGAGAGACGGATACTATGTAGCTAAGGTGTCTCCCCTAACCATGTATCCTCCGAGAATCTAGTCAAATTACCGTTTCCAATGATGAATTTCGTCATATGGAAGAAAGTTGCTCTCGTTCTCATTAACCCCTTCCAGAAAGGTGAATAATTGGGTCTACCGGTAACCTAGGCCAAGGTCTTAGTTCGCAGGTACTTATTACGTAAAATCAGTACCCACGTGCCTTTGGTAGCAACAGATAGCCTATACAACCATTTGCTGAGCAGACATGTATTCCTTACCTCTAAATTCACAATCCCGAGACCACCTTGGTCCTTTGGCCTACAAATGATATCCCAATTAGTAAGCATGTATTTCCTCCTTATATCATCCCTCTACCAAAAGAATCCTGATCGATAAAAGTCTAACCGTTTTCGTACCCCTACATGTACTTCAAATAAAGACAGTAAGAACATTGGCATACTCGTGAGCATTGAGTTTATCAGTACTAACCGACCTCCATATGACATAAGCTTGCCCTTCCAACAGCTTAGTTTTTTCTCAAATCGATCTTCAATACACTTCCATTCCTTGTTAGATAGCCCGCCATGGTGAATTGGTATGCCAAGATAACTAAATGGTAGGGTACCCAATTCGCATCTGAACAATTGTTTATAAGCATCTTGTTCATCTTTGGCTCCCCAAAACAGAACAATTCGCTTTTGTTAAAATTAATCTTCAATCCCGACAATTGTTCGAATAGGCATAACACAAGCTTCATGTTTCTGCCTTTGCCAAATCATGTTCCATTAAAATTATAGTATCATCAGTGTATTGTAGTATGGACACCCCACCATATACTAGATGTGGTACTAGTCCTCCTAATTGGCCATCCTCTTTCGCTCTTTCTATGAGAATTTCCAACATGTTCGCCACTATGTTGAACAGGATAGGAGACATTGCCCCCCCTGCCTGAGACCCTTATGCGTCTAGAGGAAGTGACCTATGTCATCATTTACTCTAATCCCGACGCTGCTGTCGGTGTCAAAACCGAAGGATCTCTGGTAGGGGGTCCCGACCTGTGCGTCTTAGGCTGATGGTAACAGGAAGCAAGGGACACAATGTTTAGCCAGGTTTGGGCCCTCTTGATGGGTCTAAAACCCTACTTCCTGCTTGATTAATATTGAAGATATGTGGAGTACAAGAGTAGATCTACCACGAGATCGTAGAGGCTAAACCCTATGAGCTAGCCTATGATGGTATGATTGTAATTGTGATCGGCCTTCTAAGGACCATGCTCCCCGGTTTATATAGACACCGGAGGGCTAGGGTTTACATGGAGTCGGTTACAAGGAAGGAAATATAATATTCAGATCGCCAAGCTTGTCTTCTACGCAAAGGAGAGTCCCATCCGGACACGAGCCAAAGTCTTGAGTCTTGTATCTTGATGCTTCTATAGTCCGGACGATGTATACAGTCCGGCTGTCCGAATACCCCCTTATCCAGGACTCCCTCAGTAGCCCCTGAACCAGGCTTCAATATCAATGAGTCCGACACGCAGTCTTGTCTTCAGCATTGCAAGGCGGGTTCCTCCTCCGAATACTCCAAGATGATTATCGAACACGTAGACCGTGTCCGGATCTGCAAGATGATCTTCACACACCATAGTAGGGAACATATCATAAATCCGTTTTGCTGGCAATTTTTATACGTCATGCCCTTGCATCGTGGCCTAGTCCAACACGGACCGGCGTCTCCTGCTCCACCTCGACTCATGTTGCGAGGCGGTTTTATTGGCACGTCCTGCCAAAGCAGAGATCATGTTCCCCTTAATACGGGATTTTCATCAATGTGGGCATATGTGACCCCACGGCGGCCATTGGTATGATTCCGTGTATTTTAGATAAGTCTCAAGCGGTCACGCTGAGGACTCTTGGTATTCATCCCTTTTATAAAGGGGTCAAGGCCTATGCCTCTTCTCCACCTCTCTTGCTCCTTCTCGCACCTCGAGCTCCAGTACTCAAAACCTAAGCTCCAACACCCCAGATCCTCCAGGATGTCCGGACTCGACGCAACAGGCCGGTGGGTGGCCTCCTTGATTCAAGAGGAGGACATTGCGAAGCTTAGGGAGGTCGGATACCTGACCGCCGATATACAGCACCGGCTTCCCGCCTCGGGGCAAGTTGTCCCCACGCCGGAGCCCAACGAGAGCGTCATGTTTGTTCCTCACTTCCTTCGAGGCCTAGGCCTCACCCTCGACCCTTTTGTGAGAGGGCTCATGTTCTACTATGGCTTGGATTTCCAAGATCTAGCTCCAGACGTCGTCCTCCATATCTCATCGTTCATTATCGTGTGCGAGGTCTTTCTCCATGTGAACCCACACTTCGGCTTATGGCTCAAGACCTTCAATGTGAAGTCGAAGATGATCGAGGGGCAACATGCGGAGTGCGGAGGTGCTGTAATAAGTAAGAACACCGATGCCCCATGGCCAGAGGGTTCCTTTTCGGAAGTATCCGACGTATGGCAACGGAGATGGTTCTATGTCACTGCTCCCAGAGGCACAAAGTGGGTCGCTGCCCCCGAGTTCCGCTCCGGCCCTCCGTCACAGTTAGCGTCTTGGACCGACGTGGGACAGAATTATGGGCCTACTGGCGATGTACCAGAACTGCAGAATCGTATCTGGGAGCTTATTGAGAGGGACATAAATCTTGTCAGCATAATGCAAGTGATGCTAGTCCGGCGGATGTTGCCGTGCAAACGTCGACCTCTCCGGATGTGGGAGTTTAATCCGGAGGGTCCGCAGACTATTAAGCACTTCTTCGGCCTGAAGCTCGAAGGAATGTGTAAATTATTCTTCGGACCCCAAATAAAGTGTCCGGACACCACTGAGGATGCGGGCCTAAGTTGCAATCGCCTAGATGCCCAAGTAAGTAACCTTAAAGCCGGACACTTCATTATATTTATCATGACTATTATTCTAACAATCCCTCCGCGACCAGGAATGGCTTGACAAGGCCAAGAGAATCAGGTGTCCGGCGCCACTTCCTAAAGGCTCGCCTGGTCCAACCATTGCAAAGATGCTGGACCGAGCGCTCAGCAAAATCCCTTCAGGGAAAGGCGAAGTAAAGGGCAGTGAAGCCGAACTTCACGCGCTGTGCATCCAGACCGGGGAAATCGCTAACCCTCTTATGGAGGATAGCCGGGAAGGGGAGGTCAAAGCCTCCTCCCCACGCGGGAAGAAGAGGGCCGCCTCTGAAGATTTGAAGGCGGAGATGCCCAAGCAAGGGAAGAAAGCATCACCAAGGGGCTCTGCCGCGACGGGCGCCCTCACCACGTCGTGCCTACCAATGGGCCAGCCCTCCACCAAGCTGTAAGTTATTCCTTAATTCTAAGGTGTGATGTTACTCCTGATCCATAACCGGGACTTCGTCTTTCGTAGTCCGGCGAGCAGCTCTTCTCAACAAAGTTCGTCTTCGGGGGACCTTCGTCCGGAGATGATGGAGAGCGAGACTCCACCCACCTCTCCGCATCATGAAGCGGGCGACACGGAGGTGTCGTCATGGAGGAGTCCGGATCTGCCAAAGCCGGAGGCTAACACGTCAGCCGCCCTGATCCCGGAGTGTTTGGCTCCCACGGGGGGCGATGAGAAGGGTCCAGCACAGTTCAGTGTCCGGCCGGACGTACTGATGGGCCGTCTGGAGCGAGTCGCGCTCTCGGAGGAGTACCGCTCGTTAATGAGCATGGTACTCACAAAGATTTCATCCGCCCCCAGCGGTTTGAATGAGGCATTTACAAGCCCGCTCAAAGGCTTTGAGGTATGTAGTGAAAAATGGACAACTTTTTGGTTGTGAAGCACGCGCTAGGCGTGCTCCCTATAGATACTAGCCCCTGAGACTCTGGTTGCCTGCCATAGGCAGCAAACAGGGGATCATATACTAATGGCTGCGCCGTACATGTGCGCAGGTATACAAGGATCCGACAGCCGACCAGTATGTTGAAGTTGCCGAACTAAGGAGGCATATCGGATCCATCGATGCCGATATCACGCTGGTGAATAAACGGCTTGAGGAGTCACAGGGTATGTGCTCGGTTTTCCTTATTATTATATATAGGAAAATGCAAAAGGGGCATAATATTAATGCCATGTGTTTGCACTGTAGATGGTGCTGCTGCCGTGGAGGCCCTGAGGGCGGAACTTGCTCAAACCAAGGAGCAATCTCGGGCTAGCAATGCGGCTGCCCTAAAGGCGGCCAAAGAATTGAGAGCCGAACAGGCTGCTCATCGCCGAAGCGAGGAAAAGATAGCCAAAATGCCTGTGGAGTTAAAGAATGCCGTCGACTGGTACACACTCCTCGAAAAGGATAATAAGGCTAGTTCGGCCGAGCTGGACAAGGCACTTAATGCCGCCAAGGAGATGCGGACCGAGATCCGCAGTATGCGGGAGGAGCTCCAACAGACCGACAAAATCCTACCTGGGCGCTCATTCTTACTGCGTACGAAGTTCTTGGATCCGAAGTATGCTCCCCTGGCAGGGCGCTTGAGTCCTGCGGACGCATATGCGGACTTGACGAATAGTACAGCTGACGCTGTCAAGTTCTTCAAGGGTCAAGGCGGTGAAGAAGTGGAGAAGCTTTTCTGGTCGCAGTTCAACTCCCACTCGCCCGCTGCCGCTAAATGAGAAGGTGGCTGCTATGGCGGAGCTCCACAGGCTATCCGGGCTTGCAATGCGGTTTGTAATAGACCATCTTTGGCCGAAGGGGCCTAGGCCGGACAACTATTTTGGTTTGGTGCAGCAATTCCTTGGAGCCGTGTCTCGGATTGACACCATGAAGAGGTCGGCGTGCATAGAGGGTGCGCGGATGGCTCTAGCCCACGTTAAAACATATTGGACGGATATGGAGGCCACTGTAATAGCGACCCAGGATCCGGCGGGAGGCCAGTATCTGTCTGAGCACTACTTGACGCAAGTCACAGAAGGTGCCCGCCTAATAGAGGCGCAGTGCTCGAAGAATGTTTTATTCGAGTGATAAGTCGAATCATTGTAAAAACGATAATTATGAGGCTATGTTTATACTTTTGCCTGGAAGTATGATTGTACGCCCTTTGTGGCCGTTCTTGTATGTATAAGTAGTCTGAAAGATAGCAGTTGTTGGCTTCAGCCCCCACGCATACAATGCGGGGGTATTCGCAAAAAATATGCTTAATCACACTTGATCCAACGTCTTGGTCCATGAAGGAGGTGAGCGCATGTCGAACTAGGCAACCGGACTATATAGCTGTAACACTTTCGCTTAGCCATGGGAGTATAATGGTGGGGCTACTATGTAGCCCCTGGTACCTTCGCGTGCACCCGAATATGGGCGCGTGTGTACATGGCCGGAAAACGGCCCTTCGTTAATGTGGAGGAGTCTTTAGGGATTCCGGTGAGTCTTCGAGTGGTTGAACAGTCTCTCGCTGTATCATGACAGTCAGTTTTCAGCTTTCTCTACTGAGGCGCTCATCTGGAATAACCAGGGCACAATCGCAGTAGTTCTCCTTTGGCCTGCCTTACCTGGATGATAACGGAACGTAAGGCGGCAAACCCAGGAGCCAGGCAAACCCAACATTTGACCAAAGACATGATTCGAAGCTGATGCATATACGGCCAAACTCGTGACGCCGAACACTCCCGAGGGTATTCGGTCTTTTGTAAAAGAAAATAGGCTGACAAGAGCCTATTATAAGCCCTTAATTTCTAGGTACGTGCAATTTAGTCTGCCATGGCCAAATGCCAATAACAACAGTATCCTCTGTGGGTATAGAATCCATGGGATGGTTAAACAACAAGAGGCAGTAGAAAAGGTTTACATAGGGGCTTAATCTAAAAAGAAACCTGTTGCAC
The DNA here is from genome assembly GCF_002162155.2 of Triticum dicoccoides. Classification (NCBI taxonomy): domain Eukaryota; kingdom Viridiplantae; phylum Streptophyta; class Magnoliopsida; order Poales; family Poaceae; genus Triticum; species Triticum dicoccoides. Next base: position 166,588,746 of record NC_041385.1, on the reverse strand, counting down.
GTCTGCACCTTTATCTCCGTTGTGCCGTATCCTGGAAGGGTATCGCGTGAACGTTGTCTGTAAAAAAAGAACTCATAGGAGAGTGCAACGTAAGTATGCGATTAATAATAAAAGTGTCAGATGTTGGTCTGCCAATAAGGTCGAGCCAAGTGTGGGGCTGTATTGAATATAGACAGCCCCTGGTTTCCATTATGGGATTACATACACGGTGCCCTGTTTGAATTTTATCCGGGCTATCGGACTCGTCTAACCGTGTATGTGGTCGTAATGACCAGTCATGTTTTCTAATATTGGAGGCCGCTTATAGTCCGGCTGCTAGGGCCGTCGCGTATTCCTCTGCGCGTGAAGGGCGCTCTATGATTCCGCTAACGGTGATGACGCCACGGGGACCGGGAATCTTGAGTGTAAGATGGCCATAGTGCGGCAATGCGTTGAAGCAGGTGAAGGCCTTTCTTCCTAGCAATGCGTGATAGCTGCTTTGGAAGGGTGCGACAGTGAAGATCAGCTCTTCGCTTCTGGAGTTGCCTGGGGAGCTGAATGTTACTTCTAGCACGACGGAGCCCCCGGCGCAGGCTTCAACGCCTGGTATCACCCCTTCAAAGGTGGTGTTGCTTTGTCTAATTCTGGATGGGTTTATCCCCATTCTGCGGACAGTGTCCCCGCATATTAAATTGAGACTACTGCCGCCGTCCATGAGGACACGGGTGAGACGGTATCCGTCGATTATTGGGTCAAGCACCAAGGCCTGTGATCCTCCGCGTCGAATACTTGTTCGGCCGTATATGTGATCGAAAGTGATCGGACGAGACATCCAGTAATGAGATGTAGGTACGATGGGCTCTACATTATGCGCGTCTATGGGTGCACGTCCATGCCTTCTCATGGATGTGTGAGTCGCGTGGATCATGTTTACTGTTTTAACCTCTGACGGGAATTTTTTCTGTCCCCCAGTGTTCGGCTGGCGAGGTTCATCCTCGTCTTCGCTTGGTGTGTCCCTCCCCTTGTGTTCGGCATTTAGTTTGCCGGCCTGCTTGAAGACCCAGCACTCTCTATGGGTGTGGTTCGCGGGTTTCTCCGGGGTGCCATGAATTTGGCATAGTCCGTCTAGGACTCTGTTCAGACTGGACGGTCCCTCTTTACTGCCTTTGAATGGCTTATTTTGCTGATCAGGTCGAGAGCCCCTGAATCCGGTGTTGACCGTCGTGTTATCCGGGCTCTCTTCCTTGTTTGGGCGTTTGTTTTTATTACGCCGTGGCTTCCCGTTGCCATCCCTTATTTCGGATGTGCTGGGGTCGCTGGTGCCTTTACGAGCCAACCAGCTATCTTCACTCGTGCAAAAGCGGGTCATAAGGCTTGTTAAGGCTGCCATTGTCCTCGGCTTTTCTTGGCCGAGGTGTCGGGCGAGCCATTCATCATGGATGCTGTGTTTGAAAGCCGCTAAGGCTTCGGCATCCGGACAGTCGACGATTTGATTCTTCTTAGTGAGGAATCTGTTCCAAAGCTTGCGGGCGGACTCTCCGGGCTGTTGGATTATGTGACTTAGATCATCTGCATCCGGAGGCCGGACATAAGTCCCTTGGAAATTGGCCCTGAAAGCGTCTTCGAGTTCCTCCCAACTCCCAATTGAGTTTTCGGGGAGGCTTTTCAACCAGTGTCGAGCTGGTCCCTTCAATTTGAGGGGAAGGTATTTGATGGCGTGGAGGTCATCCCCACGAGCCATGTGAATATCCAGGATAAAATCCTCGATCCAGACCCCTGGGTCCGTGGTGCCGTCGTATGCTTCTATGTTCAGAGGTTTGAAGCCTTATGGGAATTCATGGTCCAGTACTTCTTCGATGAAGCACAGGGGGTGAGCAGCCCCTCTGTATCTGGATGCGCTGTGGCATGTAGTCGGCTGTTGTTGTGTCTGGAGTTTATTCCGCACTGGTATATGGCTTGTGTGAGCGTTTGGGTGACCATATTCCTTCGCCGGGGTGTGTCTTTTAGGTCCATAGATGGACCTGGCTGCACCGGCCTTCTTATCCAGATGCTCATGTAGATCGTGCGCAGTGTCCGTGGCCGCTCTATTATGGTTGTGAAGTGGTGCGTCTGGTTTCTTGGTCGAGTTTTCTTTTGGTGGAACGACTGCGTCGTCGAAATCTGGCAGTAGCTTGCGCTTCGGATAGCTTTTCGTATGGCGGTCATCACCATATCTTTCTTTGGTGTCTAGCACTTTATTCCATCTTTGGCTGAGCTTTTCTTGTGCGGCCTTTAGCCGTTGCTTCTGCTTTTTTAGACTTCTTGCGGTGGCCATAAGCTTTTTGTGGAGGTTGTCTCGTTCCACTTGTTCGTCCGGGATGATGAATGCATCGTCGTCCGGATTGTCTTCCTGTTCTGGAGCTGCTTCCTGAGCCCGTCCCTCCGGATCATTGTGATCGGATATTTGCTCCGAACTTGATTTGGCGTGACCTGGCTTATCCTGCTCCATTGCTGGGTCCGTGTGGTCGTTGTTGCTTTCAGAGTTTACGGGTATATCGACCCTTCTTGCGCTCTTGTCGCTATTTTTGCAATTGCTGGACTTTGAGCGGCGTCTGCGCCGCCTTTTTGGCTTTTGTCCGGGTGTTTTATCCTCCGGATTATCGATGTCGTCCTTATTGGGCATATCTACCATGTATATATATTGTGTGACAAGGTAGTAGTCCCGCGCCCCAGGGATTCTGGAGCTTCTCCTGCATCGTCGTCCATACCGTCGATGTCTTCGGAGTCGAAGTCAAGCACGTCAGTTAAATCTTCGATCGTGGCAATGAAGTGGGTGGTGGGTGGGCATCGAATTCCTTCGTCGCCTGCTTCCCACTCGAGCCGGACATAGTTCGGCCCAGAGCCTCCTGACAAAGAGAGACTTTAATGAGTTCAGCACGTCGCCAAAGGGAGAGTGCTGAAAGATGTCCGTAGTGGTAAACTCCATTACCAGAGCCCAACCTGGATCGGCTGGCTCAAGAGCGAGCGGATCGGGACCAACGACCGGATACGAGTCTAGGGGCCCGAGGTTATAGGGCTCCATAGAGGTGAGACCTGTGTTCGGCTCCACCGCTGATGAGTGTGCGGCCTGTGGGGCGGGGCCCAGTCCTCCGTCCATAGGCAACGCAACCTGCTCCGGATTTAGATCCGAGGTTGCTGCGGGGGTGAGATCCCGAGCATTGTCCGACAGCAGGTCTAGGCCGTGCTCGTCGTGACTGTCCGGCGCTCCTGGCACAAGCTTGAACCCGTCGAAGATCAAGTCTCAGCGGATATCTGCTGTGTAGTTCAAGTTTCCGAACCTGATCTGGTGGCCAGGGGCGAGGCTATCAATCTGCTCCGACTGGCCAAGCGAATTGGCCAGCAGCGTGAAGCCGCCAAACACAAAGATCTATCCGGGGAGAAAAGTCTCACCCTGGACTGTGTTGTTGACGATTGAAGACGCCATCAAGCCTCAAAGCGACGACACAGAGGAACTCTCAATGAAAGCACCAATGTCGGTGTCAAAACCGGCGGATCTCGGGTAGGGGGTCCTGACCTGTGCGTCTTAGGCTGATGGTAACAGGAAGCAAAGGACACAATGTTTACCCAGGTTCGGGCCCTCTCGATGGAGGTAAAACCCTACTTCCCGCTTGATTAATATTGAAGATATGTGGAATACAAGAGTAGATCTACCACGAGATCGTAGAGGCTAAACACTAGGAGCTAGCCTATGATGGTATGATTGTAATTGTGATCGGCCTTCTAAGAACCATGCTCCCCGGTTTATATAGACACCGGAGGGCTGGGGTTTACATGGAGTCGGTTACCAGGAAGGAAATATAATATCCGGATCGCCAAGCTTGTCTTCTACGCAAAGGAGAGTCCCATCCGGACACGAGCCGAAGTCTTGAGTCTTGTATCTTGACGCTTCTATAGTCCGGACGATGTATACAGTCCGGCTGTCCGGATACCCCCTTATCCAGGACTCCCTCAGCTGCCTTTTTGTACAAAATCGACCTGCTTCCTCCAGGCATCATCCAATCCCTTCATATGCAAGGCTTGTTGGAGGAACGACCATTTAACCTTATCATACGCTTTTTTGAAATCCACTTTGAAGATCACTCCATCTAGTTTCTTCGAATGGATCTCGTGAAGCATTTCATGTAGGACAACCACACCCTCTAGTATGTTTTTTCCCGGCATGTAAGCCATATGCATTGGTTGCACCACACTATGTGTAACCCACGTTAGTCGGTTTGTACCAACTGTCGGTGTCAAAACTGGCAGATCTCTGGTAGGGGGTCCCAAACTGTGTGTCTGAGGATCAAAGGTAACAGGAGGCAGGGGACACGATGTTTACCCAGGTCCAGGCCCTCTTAATGGAGGTAATACCCTACTTCCTGCTTGATTGACTTTGATGTGTATATGGGTTACAAGAGTTGATCTACCTCGAGATCGTAATGGCTAAACCCTAGATGTCTAGCCTGTATGATTATGATTGCCTCTAAGGACTAAACCCTCCGGTTTATATAAGCACCGGATGGGACTAGGGTTGTACAAAGTCGGTTTACAAAGGAAGGAAACTACACATCCGCATGCAAAGCTTGCCATCCACCCAAAGGAGAGTCCCATCCGGACACGGGAGAAGACCTTCTATCTCGTATCTTCACGACCCATCAATCCGGCCCACGTCACATAGGCCGGCTCCCCGAGGACCCCACAGTCCAGGTCTTCCTTAGTAGCCCCTGAACCGGGCTTCAATGATGATGTATTTGGCGCGCAGATTGTCTTCAGTATTGCAGGGCAGGTTCCTTCTCCGAGTACTCCAATGCAGTCCTCCACACATTATAGTTGTATCCAGCTTTGTTAAATAATTACAGCCTTAAGCTGTGAGGGTAAAAATACTCAGAACAAAGTAAGTCACGTCCATAGGCAATTTTTTCAGCGAGGTGTTAGGTCCAGGCCTTGTTAGTATTCTGAACCGTTTTATAGCCGTCGCTTCATGTTTCGAGGCACGATCATAGGCACGTCTTGTCAAAGCAGGGATCGTGTCCCCTTATCAGGGGATTCTTATCAATAGGGGTTTGGGTAATCCAACCGTGTTGTTCACACGTCCCCTTGGGAATAGGCGAGATTTAAGGCTTATGAGGGGACACTTGATATCCACTGCCTTTATAAGGAGATAAGGATCCATCTTTTTACCCCACGCCTTCTTCCTCCTCAGCCTATCTGCCATTCAAGCTCGAGCGCCCAAGTTCCAATCATTTCCACCGCCACCAAACACTCCTAGCCATGTCTGGATCTGGAGCACATGGCAAGTGCATGGCTTCCTCTGTTACAGAGGAGAACATCAAGGAGCTTCGGAAAGTTGGGTACTTGGCCACAGACATAGTCCACCGGCTCCCTGCCAAGAAGCAAATCATTCCTACCCCGGAACCTAATGAGAGGGTAGTGTTCATTCCCCATTTCCTCCGCGGACTAGGGTTTCCCCTCCATCCTTTCGTCCGCGGTCTCATGTTTTATTATGGGCTAGATTTCCACGATCTAGCCCCAAATTCCTTCCTCAACATTTCGGCATTTATCGTCGTGTGCGAAGCATTCCTTCACATCCCTCCCCACTTCGGCCTATGGCTCAAGGTCTTCAATGTGAAGCCTAAGGTAGTTGAAGGTCAACATGCGGAGTGCGGCGGCGCCATGGTGAGGAAACTTCCCAACATCACCTAGCCAAAGGGGACCTTTGTGGAGACTATCAAGGGATGGTAGCAGGGGTGGTTCTATATCACGTAACCCCGTGATACCACCTGGGCTGCCGCTCCCGAGTTCAAATCCGGGCCTCCAATGCTCTTTCGCCGGATTCTCTCGTGCCAACAATGGACTCAGCATATGTGGGAATTTGACCTAGCTGGTCCTCGAACCCTGTAGCGGTTCTTCGACACGACGTACAAAGACATATGGAAGCTGCTTTTCAAGGCTCACAAGTCGTGGCCGGAAACGACCGAAGACCACAGCCTCGACTGCGTCATATGGCCACCCCCATAAGTTTTATGATAACTTTAATTTGCAAATCCAAGGAGTATATTGAGCTTTCCATTACTTCCACAAGGATGGACAAAGAAGGCGGAGCGAATCCAATGTCCGACTCCGCTGCCCGAAGACCCAACCATCCCTTTGTTGATGAAGATGCTGGTTCCGGCTGAGGGAATCCTGGATAAGGGGGTATCCGGACAGTAGGACTGTATAGATCGTCCGGACTACAGAAGCGTCAAGATACAAGACTCAAGACTTCGGCTCGTGTCCGGATGGGACTCTCCTTTGCATGGAAGACAAGCTTGGCGATCCGGATATTATATTTCCTTCCTTGTAACCAACTCCATGTAAACCCTAGCCCTCCGGTGTCTATATAAACCGGGGAGCATGGTCCTTAGAAGGCCGATCACAATTACAATCATACCATCATAGGCTAGCTCTTAGGGTTTAGCCTCCACGATCTCGTGGTAGATCTACTCTTGTATTCCAAATATCTTCAATATTAATCAAGCAGGAAGTAGGGTTTTACCTCCATCGAGAGGGCCTGAACCTGGGTAAACATTGTGTCCCTTGCTTCCTATTACCATCAGCCTAGGACGCACAGATCGGGCCCCCCTACTCGAGATCTGCCGGTTTTGACACCGACATTGGTGCTTTCATTGAGAGTTCCTCTGTGTCGTTGCTTCGAGGCTTGATGGCGTCTTCAATCGTCAACAACACGGTCCAGGGTGAGACTTTTTTCCCCGGATAGATCTTTGTGTTTGGCGGCTTCGCGCTGTGGGCCAATTCGCTTGGCCAGTTGGAGCAGATCGATAGCCTCGGCCCTGGCCACCAGATCAGGTTCAGAAACTTGAACTACACGGCAGATATCCGCGGAGACTTGATCTTCGACGGGTTCGAGCCTGTGCCAGGAGTGCCGGACAGTCATGACGAGCACGGCCTAGACCTGCTGTCGGACAATGCTCGGGATATCACCCCCGCGGCAGCCCCGGACCTAAATCCGGAGCAGGTTGCGTTGCCTATTGACGGAGGTCTGGGCCCCGCCCCGCAGGACGCACACTCATCGGCGGTGGAGCCGAACACAGGTCTCACCTCTGTGGAGCCCTGTAACCCCGGGCCCCCGGACTCATATCCGGTCGTTGGTCCCGGACCGCTCGCTCTTGAGCCAGCCGATCCAGGTTGGGCTCCGGTAATGGAGTTTACCGCTGCGGACATCTTTCTGCACTCGCCCTTTGGCGACGTGTTGAACTCATTAAAGTCTCTCTCTTTGTCAGGAGGCTCTGGGCCGAACTATGTCCGGCCCGAGTGGGGAGCAGGCGACGAAGGAATTCGATGCCCACCCACCACCCACTTCATTGCCACGATCGAAGATTTAACCGACGTGCTTGACTTCGACTCCGAAGACATCGACGGTATGGACGAGATGCAGGAGAAGCTTCAGAATCCTTGGGGCGCAGGACTACTACCTTGTCACACGATATATACATGGTAGATATGCCCAATAAGGACGACAACGATAATCTAGAAGATAAAACACCCGGGCAAAAGCCAAAAAGGCGTCGCAGACGCCTCTCAAAGTCCAGCAATTGCAAAAATATCGACAAGAGCGCAAGAAGGGTTGATATACCCGCAAACTCCGAAAGCAACAATGACCACATGGACCCAGCGATGGAGCAGGATGAGCCAGGTCACACCAAATCAAGTTCGGAGCAAATACCCAATCACAATGATCCGTAGGGCCGAGCTCATGAAGCCGCCCCAGAACAGGAAGACAGTCCAGACGACAATGCATTCATCATCCCAGACGAACAAGTGGAACGAGACAACCTCCACATAAAGCTTATGGCCACCGCAAGAAGTCTAAAAAAGCAGAAGCAACGACTCAAGGCCGCACAGGAAAAGCTCAGCCGAAGATGGAATGAAGTGGTAGACATTGAAGAAAGATATGGCGATGACCACCATACGAAAAGCTATCCGAAGCGCAAGCTACTGCCAGAATTCGACGACGCGGCCGTTCCACCAAAAGAAAATTTGACCAAGAAACCACACGTACCGCTTCACAACCATAACAGAGCAGCCGTGGACACTGCGCACGATCCACGCGAGCATCTGGATAAGAAGGTCCATGCGGCCAGGTCCATCTATGGACATAAAAGACACACCCCGGCGAGGGAATATGGTCACCCAAACGCTCACACAAGCTAGATACTAGTCCGGAATAAACTCCGGACACAACAACATCCGACTACATGGCACAGCGCGTCTAGATACAGAGGGGCTGCTCACCCCCTGTGCTTCACCGAAGCAATACTGGACCATGAATTCCCACAAGGCTTCAAACCTGTGAACATAGAAGCATATGACGGCACCACAGACCCAGGGGTCTGGATTGAGGATTTTATCCTGCATATTCACATGGCTCGTGGGGATGACCTCCACGCCATCAAATACCTTCCCCTCAAGTTGAAGGGACCAGCTCGACACTGGTTGAAAAGCCTCCCCGAAAACTCAATTGGGAGTTCGGAGGAACTCAAAGACGCTTTCAGGGCCAATTTTCAAGGGACTTATGTCCGGCCTCCGGATGTAGACGATCTAAGTCACATAATCCAACAGCCCGGAGAGTCCGCCCGCAAGCTTTGGAACAGGTTCCTCACTAAGAAGAATCAAATCGTCGACTGTCCGGATGCTGAAGCCTTAGCGGCTTTCAAACACAGCATCCGTGACGAATGGCTCGCCCGACACCTCGGCCAAGAAAAGCCAAGGACAATGGCAGCCTTAACAAGCCTTATGACCCGCTTTTGCGCGGGTGAAGATAGCTGGTTGGCTCGTAAAGGCACCAGCGACCCTAGCACATCCGAAATAAGGGATGGCAACGGGAAGCCACAGCATAATAAAAACAAACGCCCAAACAAGGAAGATAGCCCGGATAACACGATGGTCAACGCCGGATTCAGGGGCTCTCGACCTGATCAGCAAAATAAGCGATTCAAAGGCAGTAAAGAGGGACCGTCCGGTCTGAATAGAGTCCTGGACAGACTATGCCAAATTCATGGCACCCCGAAGAAACCCACGAACCACACCCATAGAGAGTGTTGGGTCTTCAAGCAGGCCGGCAAATTAAATGCCGAACACAAGGGGAGGGACACACCAAGTGAAGACGAGGATGAACCTCGCCAGCCGAACACTGGGCGACAGAAAAATTTCCTGCCAGAGGTTAAAATAGTAAACATGGTCCACACGACTCACACATCCACGAGAAGCCATGGACGTGCGCCCAGAGACGCGCACAATGTAGAGCCCATCGTACCTACATCTCATTGCTGGTTGTCTCGTCCGATCACTTTCAATCACATGGACGGCCGAACTAGTATTCGGCGCGGAGGATCACAGGCCTTGCTGCTTGACCCAATAATCAACGGATACCGTCTCACCCGTGTCCTCATGGACGGCGGCAGTAGTCTCAATTTAATATACAGGGACACTGTCCGCAGAATGGGGACAAACCCATCCAGAATTAGACAAAGCAACACCACCTTTGAAGGGGTGATACCAGGCGTTGAAGCCTGCGCCAGGGGCTCCGTCGTGCTGGAAGTAACATTCGGCTCCCCAGGCAACTCCAGAAGTGAAGAGATGCTCTTCACTGTCGCACCCTTCCAAAGTAGCTACCACACATTGCTAGGAAGAACGGCCTTCGCCCGCTTCTACGCATTGCCGCACTATGGCCACCTTACACTCAAGATGCCCGGTCCCTGTGGCGTCATCACCGTTAGCGGAATCATAGAGCGCCCTTCACGTGCAGAGGAATATGCGACGGCCCTAGCGGCCGAACTATAAGCGGCCTCCAATGTTAGAAAACATGACTGGTCATCACAACCACAGACACGGTTAGACGAGTCCGGTAGCCCGGATAAAATTCAAACAGGGCACCGTATATGTAATACCATAACGGAAACCAGGGGCTGTCTATATTTAATACAACCCCACACTTGGCTCGACCTTATTGGTAGGCCAACATCTTATACTTTTATTATTAATCGCATACTTACGTTGCACTCTCCTATGAGTTTTTTTTACAGACAACATTCGCGTGATACCCTTCCAGGATACGGCACAACGGAGACAAAGGCGCAGACGTGCAGCAGGGCCCCGTTCAACATGTTTCTTTTCAGATTAAGCCCCTGTGTAAACCTTTTCTACTACCTCTTGTTGTTTAACCATCCCATGGGTTCTATACCCACAGAGGATACTGCCGTTATTGGCATTTGGCCATGGCAGACTAAATTGCATGTACCTAGAAATCAAGGGCTTGTAATAGGCTCACGTCAACCTATTTTGTTTTACAAAGACCGAATACCCTCGGGAGTGTTCGGCGTCACGAGTTTGGCCGTATATGCATCAGCTCCGAATCATGTCTTTGATCAAATGTTGGGTTTGCCCGGCTCCTGGGTTTGATGCCTTATGTTCCGTTATCATCCGGCTAAGGCAGGCCAAAGGAGAACTACTGCGATTATGCCCTGGTTATTCCGGATGAGCGCCTCAGTAGAGAAAGCCGAAAACTGACTGTCATGATACAATGAGAGACTGTTCAACCACTCGAAGACTCACCGGAATCCCTAAAGACTCCTCAGCATTAACGAAGGGCCGTTTTTCGGCCATGTACGCACGCACCCATATTCGGATGCGCGCGCATGTACCAGGGGCTACATAGTAGCCCCACCCTTAGACTCCCACGGCTAAGTGAAAGTGTTACAGCTATATAGTCCGGTTGCCGAGTTCGGTGTGCGATCACCTCCTTAACGGACCAAGACGTTGGGTCAAGTGTGATTATGCATATTTTTTTGCGAACACCCCCGCATTGTCTGCATGGGGGTTGAAGCCAACGACTGGTATCTTTCGGACTACTTATACATATAAAAACGGCCGCAAACGGGGTACAATCATACTTCCGGGCAAAAGTATAAACATAGCCTCATAATTAAATTAAAACATCGTTTTCTACAATGATTCGACTTATCACTCGAATAAAACATTCTTTGAGCATTGCGCCTCTATTAGGTGGGCACCTTCTGTGACTTGCGCCAAGTAATGCTCGGCTGGATATTGGCCTCTCACCGGATCCTAGGTCGCTATTATAGTGGCCTCCATATCCGTCCAATATGCTTTAACGCGAGCTAGAGCCATCCGCACACCCTCTATGCACACCGACCTCCTCATGGCGTCAATCCGAGATATAGCTCCAAGGAATTGCTGCACCAAACCAAAGTAGCTGTCTGGCTTAGGCCCTTTCGGCCAAAGATGGTCTATTACAGACCGCATTGCAAGTCCGGACAGCCTATGGAGCTCCGCCATAGCAGCCACCTTCTCATTCAGGTGCAGCGGGCGAGTGGGAGCATTGAACTGTGGCAGAAAAGCTTCTCCACTTCTTCATCGCCTTGACCCTCGAAGAACTTGACAACATCAGCCGTACTACTCACCAAGTCCGCATATGCGTCTGCAGGACTCAAGCGCCCAGCCAGGGGAGCATACTTCGGATCCAAGAACTTCGTCCGCAGTAAGTACGAGCCCCCATCCACGATTTTGTCAGCCTGTTGGAGCTCCTCACACATACTGCGGATCTCGGTCCGCATCTCCTCGGCAGCATTCAGTGCCTTGTCCAGCTCGGCCGAACTAGCCTTATTCTCCTTATCGAGGAGTGCATACCGGTCGACAACATCTTTTAACTCCCCAGCCATTTCGGCTATCTTTTCCTCGCTTAGGCGATGAGCAGCCTGTTCGGTTCTCAATTCTTCGGCCGCCTTTAGGGCAGCCGCATTGCTAGCCTGAGCTTGTTCCTTGGCTTGAGCAGGTTCTGCCCTTAGGGCCTCCACGGCAGCAGCACCATCTACAGTGCAAACATGTTGCATTAATATTATTCCCCCCTTTGCATCTTCCTATACATCATAATAAGGAAAATCAAGCCCATACCCTGTGACTCCTCAAGCCGTTTATTCACCAGCGTGATATCGGCATCGATGGATCCGATTTGCCTCCTTAGTTCGGCAACTTCAACAGACTGGTCGGCTGCCGGATCCTTGTATACCTGCGCACATGTACGACGCAGCCATTAGTATATGATCCCCCCGTTTGCCGCCTATGGCGGGTAACCAGAGTCTCAGGGGCTACTATCTATAGGGAGCACTCCTAGCGCACGCTTCATAATCAAAACATTGTGCATTTTTCACTACATACCTCAAAGCCTTTGAGCAGGCTTGTAAATGCCTCATTCAAACCGCTGGTAGCGGATGAAATCTTCGTGAGTACCGTGCTCATTAACGAGCGGTGCTCCTCCGAGAGTGCGGCTCGCTCCAGACGGCCCGTCAGTACGTCCGGCCGGACACTGAACTGCGCCGGACCCTTCTCATCGCC
>NC_041385.1:166529328-166576160 GCF_002162155.2 Triticum dicoccoides | reverse complement strand
TGGGAGCCAAACGCTTCGGGCTCAGGGTGACTGACGTGTTAGCCTCCGGCTTCGACAGATGCGGACTCCTTCGTGACGACACCTCTATGTCGCCCGCTTCATGAGGCGGAGAGGTGGGTGGAGTCTCACTCTCCATCATCTCCGGACGAAGGTCCCCCGAAGACGAACTCTGTTGAGACGAACTGCTTGCCGGTCTACAAAAGACGAAGTCCTGGTTATGGATCTCGGAGTAATGTCACACCTTCAAATCAATGAATAACTCACGGCTCGTTGGAGGGCTGGCCCGTTGGTGGGCACGACATGGTGAGGGCGCCCGCCGCGGCAGAGCCCCTTGGTGATGTTTTCTTCCCTTGCTTGGGCGTCTCCACCTCCAAATCTTCGGAGGCGGCCCTCTTCTTCCCGCGTGGGGAGGAGGCTTTGATCTCCCCTTCCTGGCTATCCTCCATAGGAGGGTTAGCGATTTCCCCGGTCTAGATGCGCAGCGCATGAAGTTTGGCTTCACTGCCCTTTCCTTCGCCTTTCCCTGAAGGGATTTTGCTGAGCGCCCGGTCCAGCATCTTTGCAATGGTTGGACCAGGCGAGCCTTTAGGAAGTGGCGCCGGACACCAGATTCTCTTCGCCTTGTCGAGCCATTCCTGGCTGCGGAGGGATTGTTAGAATAACAGTCATAAATATAAATGAAGTGTCCGGCTTTAAGGTTACTTACTTGGGCATCTAGGCGATTGCACCTTAGGCCCGCATCCTCGGTGGTGTCCGGACACTTTACTTGTGGTCCGAAGAATAATTTACACATTGCTTCGAGCTTCAGGCCGAAGAAGTGCTTAATAGTCCGCGGACCCTCCGGATTGAATTCCCACATCCGGAGAGGTCGACGTTTGCACGGCAAAATCCGCCGGACTAGCATCACTTGCATTATGCTGACAAGATTTATGTCCCTCTCGATAAGCTCCCGGATATGACTCTGCAGTTCTGGTACATCGCCAGCAGGCCCATAATTCCTTCCCACGTTGGTCCAAGACGCTAACTGTGACGGAGGGCCGGAACGGAACTCGGGGGCAGCGACCCACTTTGTGCCTCTGGGAGCAGTGACATAGAACCATCTCTGTTGCCATACGTCGGATACTTCCGGAAAAGAGCCCTCTGGCCATGGGGCATCGGCATTCCTGCCTATTATAGTGCCTCCACACTCTGCATGTCACCCCTCGATCATCTTCGGCTTCACATTTAAGGTCTTCAGCCATAAGCCGAAGTGTGGGTTGATGTGGAGAAAAGCCTCGCACACAATAATGAAAGACGAGATGTGGAGGATGGCGTCTGGAGCCAAATCGTGAAAATCCAACCCATAGTAGAACATGAGCCCCCTCACAAAGGGGTCGAGGGTGAGGCCTAGGCCTCGGAGGAAGTGAGGAACAAACGACGCTCTCGTTGGGCTCCGGCGTGGGGACAACTTGCCCCGAGGCGGGAAGCCGGTGCTGTATATCGGCGGTCAGGTATCCGACCTCCCTAAGCTTCGCAATGTCCTCCTCTTGAATCGAGGAGGCTACCCACCGGCCTGTTGCGTCATATCCGGACATCCTGGAGGATCTGGGGTGTTGGAGCTTAGGTCTTGAGTACTGGAGCTCGAGGTGCGAGAACGAGCAGGAGAGGTGGAGAAGAGGCATATGCCTTGCCCCCTTTATAAAAGGGATGAATACCAAGAGTCCTCAGCGTGACCGCTTGAGACTTATCTAAAATACACGGAAGCATACCAACGGTCGCCGTGGGGTCACATATGCCCATCTTGATGAAAATCCCGTATTAAGGGGAACACGATCTCTGCTTTGGCAGGATGTGCCAATAAAACCGCCTCGCAATGCGAGTTGAGGTTGAGCAGGAGACGTCGGTCCGTGTTGGACCAAGCCACGATGCAAGGGCATGACGTATAAAAACTGCCTGCAGAACGGATTTATGATATGTTCCCTACTATGGTGTGTGAAGATCATCTTGCAGATCCGGACACAGTCTACGTGTTCGATAATCATCTTGGAGTATTCGAAGGAGGAACCCGCCTTGCAATGCCGAAGACAAGACTGCGCTCCGGACTCATCGTCATTGAAGCCTGGTTCAGGGGTTACTGAGGGAGTCCTGGATAAGGGGGTATCCGGACAGCCGGACTGTATACATCGTCCGGACTATAGAAGCGTCAAGATACAAGACTCAAGACTTCGGCTCGTGTCCGGATGGGACTCTCCTTTGCGTGGAAGACAAGCTTGGCGATCCAGATATTATATTTCCTTCCTTGTAACCAACTCCATGTAAACCCTAGCCCTCCGGTGTCTATATAAACCGGGGAGCATGGTGCTTAGAAGGCTAATCACAATTACAATCATACCATCATAGGCTAACTGTTAGGGTTTAGCCTCTACGATCTCGTGGTAGATCTACTCTTGTATTCCACATATCTTCAATATTAAGCAAGCAGGAAGTAGGGTTTTACCTCCATCGAGAGGGCCTGAACCTGGGTAAACATTGTGTCCCTTGCTTCTTGTTACTATCATCCTAGGACGCACAGATCGGGACCCCCTACCCAAGATCTTCCGGTTTTGACACCGACACCGGCGCCGTACCAGGAGCCGGAGAAAAAGGCCAAGAAGAAGAGCAAGGAGACCAGAAGTGGCCTCCACCGCAAAGGTGCTTCGGACATTGTGTCCGAAGACACCAAGAATCTCTCCTCTCATGACGAAGATGAAGAGGAGGAAGAGAGCAAGTCTCCCCTTAAGGGGTGAAGGAAGAAAAGGGCGGCTTCCGTGGATTTAGAGGCGGAGACGTCCAAGAAGGGGAACTCTCCCTTTCGGATGATTCCGAAACAGATGCCGATGCCACCTCCGAGTGGCACCCCAGGCCGGAGCCCCTGGCCAGATCGTAAGTATCCAAAGACACTGGTCATATATCCGGTTCCATGCCTTATGGTTCTAACATGTTGAATTGCGCATTACAGCTCGGCTCGCGATCTCCCGCAATGATCATCGTCATCTGGGAACTCACTAGGGCCGAATGCGATGGAGAGCGAGTCGGCTCCGCAGGTCTCTCCACTCACCGCTATAGACAACGCCGAAGTTTTGTCCGAAGAACCTCTCCAGGTCATGGGGAGGTGCGGGATGCTGTGGAGGTGGCGACGGAGGGTAATACCTCTGTTGCCGAAGAGGGGGGGGGGGAATCGACCCCCACGGAGACCGGCAATGGGGGCCATGCTCAATTCGGCCCCCAAACAAATATTTTTTCGGAGACCCACACGACTCCGGAATCGGGCCAGCAGCCTCCTTCAAGAGAAGGGGGCGCGCCATCTCCACCGACGTCCTCTATCGATCCGGAGGCGCCAGACACTCTGGTGGAAGCGCTTCAGAGTGCTTCCATTGTGGAGGAACACCGTACCCTTATGGGTACGGTGGTTGAAAAGGTTCGGTCCGCTAAGAGCGGATTGAACGAAGCCTATACCAGCCTTTTAACAGGCTTTGATGTATGTGACGTAATATTTTTTTTGGCTGTTTGCAAAAGGAATGCATGTGTATAGATAGTAGCTCCTGAGACTCTGTTCGGCGTTCGCGAAGAAAGGTCGAACAGAGGATTGAATAATGCTTGGCAGGAGCTAATATATGTCCCTTTTGATGAATAGGCTTCGATGCGAGCGGCAACCTCGCATGCCGCCGAAGTATCCGAACTAAAGAGGAAGTTGGAGGAAAAGCAAGGTATGCGATACCGAAGCATATCTGAAATGATATGAGTTCCAATTTGTTATCTAAATGAGCTTATGACTATGCTCATAGTTAACACATCTGAGGTCGAGGCCCACAAGAGCGTGCTGGCCGAGGCCAAGAAGGAGGCGGACGAGGAAAGAACCGCCCACCGAAAACATGGAGCGAGGTTGGATGAAGTCCAACAAGAGATCAAGGAAGCTATAAGCAAATGTGAGTCCTTGGAGCGCTAGGTGCCGGATCAGGACTCCGAACTTGCTATGACGCTCCAAAGTGCGATAGAGGCCCAGATTGAAGCCCAAGGCGCCTGTCGGGAGATCCGAGAGGCCAAGCAGATCGCGGCGGGTAAGGCCTTTAATATGCAGAGCAAGATTGTGAGGAGAAAGTACACCTTACTGATACGCATTTGGAGTTCTCCAGGAGCGTTTGCGGATCTACCCCAAAGTATTGCTGATGATGCAGATCTTCCGAGCCGAAGAGGGGAGCTCAACAGAGAAGCTGTTCTGGTCGCAGTACCTTGCGCTAGAGCATCCCGTGCCCCTCAGTGATCAGCTGAAACAGCTGACCGAGCTACATAGGGTGGCCGAACTGGCCATGAAGGATGTTATAGTCCGTCTTTGGCCAGCCGAACCCATACCCAGTAGCTACTTTGGGCTTGTGAAGCGGCTAGTTGATGCCTGCCCACGGCTTGATGCTATAAAGCGGTCAGTCTGTATCGAAGGTGCTCGGATGGCCTTCGCCCGTGTCAAGGTGCAGTGGGCGAAGATGAATGCCACCAGTCTGGCAACCAAGGAACCACCCACAGGCAAGGAGCACCGTACGCCAGAGTAGTATTTCAACGATGTCCTTGAAGGATGCCGCATTGTAGAGGGCCGGTGTTCGAAGGACATCATTTTTTTAATGAATGCATCTGTGCTACCCGAACTTTGTATTTATGAAAACAAGTCGTTTGTATACTTTTTTTTGTTTCATCTGAAATTATTTTCCCTCCGTTGCGGCCGTTTATTGAATTTTAGAGTTGGCCAGTCATCGGCTTCAGCCCCTCGCGTAGGTAGTATGGGGGGTGTCCGAAACAGGACAAAAACACACTTAACCCAATGACTTGGTCCTTGAAGGAGGTGTTAGTGCGGCGAACCAGGCAATCAGACTATGCGGCTTTATCACTCTCACTTAGCCATAGGAGTTTGACAATAAGATTGTAGGCGTAGCCCCTGGTATTGTTCGGTTATCCAAACTTGGTTTCTATAGACGCTTGACCAGGTAAAAACCAGTCCTTCGTCTGACACGGAAAAAATCGCAAGATATTTATACTGAGTCACCGAATAGCTGACCAACTCTCGCTGCATCATGACAGTCAGTTTTCGGCTTTCTCTACTAAGGTGTTTATCCGGCTAACCAGGAACACAATCGCAATAGTTCTCCCTTTACTTCCTTAGACGAACAATGAGAACGTAAGGTAGTAACCACAGGAGCCGGGCAACCCAACTATTGACCGGAGACATGATTCAGACCGATGCATATAATGCTAGATTCAAGACGCCGAATTGTATTGTAAAAGTGTTCAGACTTATGTTATTTTTAAGAAATGTACGTGGCTGAATGGAGCCCCTGGCGATTTAGGTCGTGCCGAGGTGTACATGACAATTAGAGGAAAGAGAAAAGGGAATACATATTAGGAAATAAGCCAGTACCGAATAGTTTGGGCGAAAAATGGTTTCCATTATAGTCTGATTGATACGTCAAAATGTATTTGGACAGATAATGCTATAAGCATCGAGGCTATTTTACATGCTGAGCAAAAGGGAAAGCTGTGTACATGTACTAAAAAGGGGAAGAGGTGATCTTTGAAGATCCTTTAGGTACTCTGCCATACATCTGCGCTGCTTTTTGCCTTGGTGTGTGATCCTTTGGGAGGATTAATGAGTAGGTTTTCATAAGGGGCTAGGAAAAGGGCCCTTGGCACCATAAAAAGGTGATGTGGGTTGTAGGGAACCTGAAGAAAAAAAACAAAGTTAAGAAAAAGGTAGATATGGGGGTCCAGGTACGTTTGAGCCGTATTGTGGACTATATCCTTGATATGCCTCAATCATCGCCCATGGTATCTTTAGTGCGTAGTTATGTGCACGTGGTACATAGCTGAAGTTCGGTTGGGGCTAAGACAGAGGCCGAATTGCTAATCGAGCTCCTGACGAGCTGGACTATCATTCTGCGGGGTAGTCCAGACTCGTTTGACAGGGTCCAAGGGCCTGACTGCCGATGTGGAGTTTGGCTTGATAAGGCCGACCTGCACTTCTGCTGCGAGGGATGCGGTGTGTTCCTCAGTATGAAGGGAGTGATCCATGTTTCCATGGACTATTATAACACCGCGTGGTCTTGGCATCTTGAGTTTTAGATAAGCATAGTGCGGGACCGCATTGAAGCGGGCAAACACAATTTGTTAGAGCAGTGAATGATAGCCACTGCGGAAAGGGACGATGTCGAAGATCAAGTCTTCGCTTTGGAAGTTGTCCGGCGAACCGAAGATGACTTCCAATGTGATTGAGCCTGTGAAGTGGGCCTCTACACCAGGTATTACTCCTTTAAAGGTAGTTTTGGTGGGCTTGATTCTTGATGAGTCAATACCCATTTTTCGGACTGTGTCCTGATAGAGAAGGTTAAGACTGTTGCCGCCGTCCATGAGGACTCTCGTGAGGTGGAATCCATCGATAATTGGGTCGAGGACCAACGCGGATGAACCACCATGATGGATACTAGTCGGATGGTCTTTGCGATCAAAAGTGATTGGGCATGCTGACCATGGGTTGAATTTTGGGGCAACTGGCTCTACCGCACAGACGTCCCTTAGCGCGCGCTTGCGCTCCCTCTTGGGTATGTGAGTAACGTATATCATGTTCACCGTCTTGACCTCGGGGGTAAATTTCTTCTATCCCCCTGTGTTCGGTGGGCGAGGCTCCTCGTTGTCATCCTCTCTGGGTGACCCTTTCCCCATGTGCTTGGTGTTTAACTTACCAGCCTGTTTAAAGACCCAACAACTTCTGTTGGTATGGTTGGCAGGCTTGTCAGGGCTGCCGTGAATCTGGCAAGGTCGATTGAGTATTCGGTCCAGGCTAGATGAACTATCTTTGTTTCTTTTGAATGGCCTCTTCCGCTGACCGGGTTTGGAGCCACTGAATCCGGTGTTGACCGTCGTGTCTTCTGCATTGTCAGTGTTGCTCCACGCTTGTTTTTGTTGCGCCGGGGCCTGCCATTTCTGCTCCTGGCTTCGGAAGTTCCAGGATCGCTGGTACTGTTGCTGCTATGGGCTAGCCAACTATCTTCGCCTGGGCAAAAGTGGGTCATGAGTGACGTGAGGGCTTCCATGGAGTTCAGCTTTTCTTGGCCGACGTGTCGGGCAAGCCATTCATCGCAGATGCTGTGTTTAAAGGCTGCTAGAGCCTCTGCGTCCGGACAATCAACAATTTTGTTCTTTTTAATTAGGAACGGGGTCCAAAAAAATTTCGCTGACTCTCTGGGCTGCTGGACTATGTGACTGAGGTCATTGGCGTCCAGAGGCCGGATATAAGTGCCCTAAAAGTTGTCTCTAAAGGCATCCTCCAGGTCTTCCCAGCTTCCAATAGAGTTTTCTGGGAGTCTGTTTAACTAGTGTCGAGCTGGTCCCTTAAGTTTGAGGGGAGGTATTTGATGGCATGTAGATCGTCACCGTGAGCCATGTGAATGTGGAGAAGAAAATCTTCAATCCATACCGAGGGATCTGTTGTGCCATCGTATGATTCAATGTTCATGGGTATAAACCCTTCTGGGAACTGGTGCTTCATTACCTCACCAGTGAAGCATAGGGGGTGTGTGGCGCCTTTGTATTGGGCAACGTCACGACGCAGTTCGGATGGAGTCGGTATGCAGTTTTTAGCCCGGGTGAAGTTGTGCTTGTCGTGCCAGGCCTGATGGGCATCTTCTCGCGCTGGGGCACGCCCCCTTGATCCATAGATTGATCTTGTCTGACCGACTCTATTAGCCAGGTCCTGTTGTAGGTCATAAGTGTATCCTGCAGCTGCTGTCTCTCTGCCTCGCCGACGTCGCCGACAGGACCACCAAGTAGCTGGCCTACATGGGGATACCGGACGTAAGGTACGCCCCGGACCCGAATACGACCCCCAACGCCAAGCTGACCCTATTCTTCGAGGGCGTCCTTGGAGCCCTGGAGCGATTTAACTCCAACTGGACGAGCTCCTTGGCCCATGAGGCCCGGGTGCTTTGCCAGGGCGCCATGACCAAGGTTCTCAACAAGCTGGCATACTGGAACCCCAACCTTGACTTTGATGCCGCGCTGGATAGCTTGTTGGAGGATGCAGACCTCACGGTGCTCGAGGAGCGCATCGAGCCCATCATCAGCCGCGTTGGAGGAATTCAGAGGGTAGAGGGCCAGCGCCAGGATTAGTCACCCCGTTTCTTATCGCCGCTGCAGGTTCATGACCAAGACAGTGTTTATCTTTAGTTAGAACCGCAACAACAATCGATGTAATATACTCTGTAGTGTTTTTAAATGATGAATGCTATTTTCCTGTTCAACCTCTCCTTTTATGTCCATCCTACGCCAATTGGGCAGGCTTGCCGGCGCGTAAACCCAAACCGCAGCGCTTTGAAGGATGGATCCTTTATCAGCCGGCATGGTGTGCTTGCTGCCGCGCGAACCACCTTGCCGTTCTCAGCGCGGCCGCTCGAACTGTCGAGCGGACTCAAGACTGAGTGAGAGCATTGCCAATAGCGGATGGCCACCCTGTTGTTCTCGACGCAGCCGCTCGATCTGTTGAGCAGACTCAAAACAGACCAAGGGTGTTGCCGATAATGGAAGGGCCCCATTGCGTGCTGGTTTCTCATACAGAGGAAAGATCTCCGAGGAGGATAACCTTATATAAAAAGGAATTACTCAGAGTTTTTGCATGACTTAGCTTTGTTGTCGTTACGCGAACGCTTGTCGCATCCGTTGACGATGTTGGTCGCTCTCTCGCCTTCTTCCTTCGAAGCCATGGCGACAGAGTACTGCTGGGCTGACGACCGGACCAGATCCTCACAACTACGTGCCCCCTACCTGGCGCACCAAAGATGTCTGTGGAAATGACACCTATGGGATCACGAGAATCCCTACTACGGTTGCGGGGCGCGAGGTCATGAGAAGAGCGGGACCAGCAATCAGCACAAGCACACACGGGTCATTGATACGTATCCAATGTATCTATAATTTATGAAGCATTCATGCTATTTTATTATCTGTTTTGAATGTTTATGGGCTTTATTATACACTTTTATATTATTTTTGGGACTAACCTATTAACCGGAGGCCCAGCCCATATTGCTGTTTTCTTGCCTATTTCAGTGTTTCGAAGAAAAGGAATATCAAACGGAGTCCAAACGGAATGAAACCTTCGGGAGCGTGTTTTTTGGAATGAACGTGATCCAAGAGACGTGGAGCTGAAGTCAGGGAAGCTTCAAGGAGGCCACGAGGCAGGGGGGCACGCCCACCCCCTGGGCGCGCCCTCCACCCTCATGGCCCCTTATGGCTCCCCTGACCGACTTCTTTCGCCTATATAAGTCCATATACCCTAAAACCTTCGAAAAAACAATAGATCGGGAGTTTCGCCACCGCAAGCCTCTGTAGCCACCAAAAACCTCTCGGGAGCCCTTTCCAGCACCCTGCCGGAGGGGGAACCCATCACCGATGGCCATCTTCATCATCCCGGCGCTCTCCATGACGAGGAGAGAGTAGTTCACCCTCGGGGCTGAGGGTATGTACCAGTAGCTATGTGTTTGATCTCTCTCTCTCTCTCGTTTTCTTGAGGTGGTACGATCTTGATGTATCGTGAGCTTTGCTATTATAGTTGGATCTTATGATGTTTCTCCCCCTCTACTCTCTTGTAATGGATTGAGTTTTCCCTTTGAAGTTATCTTACCGGATTGAGTCTTTAAGGATTTGAGAACACTTGATGTATGTCTTGCCATGCTTATCTATGGTGACAATGGGATATTCACGTGATCTACTTGATGTATGTTTTGGTGATCAACTTGCGGGTTCAATGAATCTATGCATAGGGGTTGGCACACATTTTCGTCTTGACTCTCCGGTAGAAACTTTGGGGCACTCTTTGAAGTACTTTGTGTTGGTTGAATAGATGAATCTGAGATTGTGTGACGCATATCGTATAATCATGCCCATGGATACTTGAGGTGATAATGGAGTATCTAGGTGACATTAGGGTTTTGGTTGATTTGTGTCTTAAGGTGTTATTCTAGTATGAACTCTATGATAGATTGAACGGAAAGAATAGCTTCATGTTATTTTACTACGGACTCTTGAATGGATAGAACAAAAAGGTTAACTTTGAGGTGGTTTCGTACCCTACCAGAATTTCTTCGTTTGTTCTCCGCTATTAGTGTCTTTGGAGTGACTCTTTTTTGCATGTTGAGGGATAGTTATGTGATCCAATTATGTTATTATTGTTGAGAGAACTTGCACTAGTGAAAGTATGAACCTTAGGCCTTGTTTCCTAGCATTGCAATACCGTTTGTGCTCACTTTTATCATTAGTTACCTTGCTGTTTTTCTAATTTCAGATTACAAATACCCATATCTACTATCCATATTGCACTTGTATCACCATCTCTTCGCTGAACTAGTGCTCCTATACAATTTACCATTGTATTGGGTGTGTTGGCGACACAAGAGACTCTTTGTTATTTGGTTGCAGGGTTGCTTAAGAGAGATCATCTTCATCCTACGCCTTCCACGGATTGATAAACCTTAGGTCATCCACTTGAGGGAAATTTGCTAATGTCCTACAAACCTCTGTACTTGGAGGCCCAACAATGTCTAAAAGAAGAAGGTTGTATAGTAGACATCAAGCTCTTTTCTGGCGCCGTTGTCGGGGTGATGAGTGCTTGAAGGTATATCTTTAGATCTTGCAATCGAATTTCTTTGTTTCTTGTTTTATCACTAGTTTATTCTATAAAAGAAAACTACAAAAAAATGGAATTGAGTTTGTCTCATACGCTTCATCTTTTTAATATCTTTCGTGAAAATGATGGTAAGGAAAATTGTGCTCAAGTGCTAGAAGAAGAAGTCTATAAAATGTTTGGCATAAAATATTTGAATGATGAGCATGATTCTAATGTTGTTAGTATGAGTTCCTTGAATATCCATGATGCTAATGATATGCAAAGCCACAAGCTTGGGAAAGCTATGTATGATGATGATGATATTTTTTGTCCCCCAAGTTTTGATGAGAATATTTATTATGATGAAAGCATGCCTCCTATTTATGATGATTATATTGATGAAAGTGGGTTTGGAAGAGTGTCAACTTTAGGAAGTAATGATCCCACTATTTTGGAGGATGTTGAATCTTATTGTGATGAATATGAAAGTGGATTTGGAAGAGTGTCAACTTTATTTAGTGATTCCACTATCTTGGAAGAGGTTTCAATCGATTATGATGAGAACAAAGTTGCTACTTATGATGATTATTGTGATGAAACTTATGCTATAAAAAGTAGTGATGGTTATATTTATAAAACTTGTCATGATTATGATTACCCTTTTTCTGAACATTACTCTTTTAATGTGGAAACAATTTATAGTATTCAAGTCTCTTATGATACTCCCACCATTCCGAATGAGAAGAATTTTGCTTATGTGGAGAGTAGTAAATTTTATATGCTTGTAGATCATGAAAAAGAATGCTTTAGGTGCTGGTTATATTGTTGAGTTCATTCGTGATGCTACTGAAAATTATTATTAGGGAGGAACATATGCTTGTAGGAATTGCAATAATATCAAGTTTCCTCTCTATGTGTTGAAAATCTTGAAGATTTGCTTGTTTTACCTTCCTATGCTAGTTGATTATTGTTCCCATAAGTTGTTTGCTCACAAAATCCCTATGCATATTAAGTGGGTTAGACTTAAATGTGCTAGTCATATTCTTCATGATGCTCTCTTTATGTTTCAATTCTTATCTTTTATGTGAGCATCATTGAAATTATCATGCCTAGCTAGGGGCGTTAAACGATAGCGCTTGTTTGGAGGCAACCCAATTTTATTTTGTTCCTTGCTTTTTGTTCCTGTTTAGTAATAAATAATTCATCTAGCCTCTGTTTAGATGTGGTTTTATGTTTTAATTAGTGTTTGTGCCAAGTAGAACCTTTGGGAAGACTTGGGTGAAGTCTTTATGATCTTGCTGTAAAAAATAGAAACTTTAGCGCTCATGAGATTAGCCGCCATTTTTTACTGGAAAATGCCTTTAGGTTGATTCTTTTTTCATATGATTAATAGACAAATTCCTCAGGTCCACCAATTTATTTCAGAATTGTTGGAGTTACAAAAGTATTCGAATGATACAGATTACTACAGACTGTTCTATTTTTGACAGATTCTGTTTTCTATGTGTTGTTTGCTTATTTTGATGAATCTATGAGTAGTATCGGAGGGTATGAACCATAGAGGAGTTGGAATAAATTAGATATTACACCAATATGAATTTAGAATGAGTTCACAACAGTACCTAAGTGGTGATTTATTTTCTTATACTAACAGAACTTACAAGTTTTGTGTTGTGAAGTTTTCAAGTTTTGGGTAAAGATTCGATGGAATATGGAATAAGGAGTGGAAAGAGCCTAATCTTGGGGATGCCTAAGGCACCCCAAGGTAATATTCAAGGACAACCAAGAGCCTAAGCTTGGGGATGCCCCGGATGGCATCCTCTCTTTCGTCTTCGTTCATCGATAACTTTACTTGGAGCTATATTTTTATTCACCACATGATATGTGTTTTGCTTGGAGCGTCATTTTATTTTGTTAGTATTTTCTTGCTGTTATTTAGAATAATGTTTTGCATCTATATTTTCAATAAAAATTTCAAGGATATCCTTTACCATGCTTATTTTGCAAGTATACATGTTGCTGTTTCAAAACAGAAAGTTTACCGCTGTTGCAAAAATTCCCTAGAAAAGTCAGAGAATGATATAATGTTTAATTTTTTTTCATACTGAGCTCTGATAAATCTTCTACAGCATAGTATTTTTCTCATAATTTTAGGAGTTAGGTAAGTATGATGAATCTTGCATTCTTTACAGACTATACTGTTTTGGCAGATTGCTATTATGGTTGCATTGTTTGCATATGTTTGCTTGTTAAATGATTCTATTTGAGGATAGGAGTATTAAATATGCAGAGACATTTAGTATGCAATTTTGAATAATAATTTTAGTGATTTGTCACAGTAGAAAATGATAAGGTTTTTGCATTGGTTTATACTAACTTATCTCACGAGTTCTTGTTGAGTTTGGTGTGGATGAAGCTTTCGAGATTTAGGAAACCGAGATACAAAAGGAATTAAGGAGACACAAAAGCTCGAGCTTGGGGATGCCCAAGGCACCCCAAGACAATATTTCAAGAAGTCTCAAGCGTCCAAGTTTGGGGATGCCCCGTTAGGCATCCCACCTTTCTTCTTCAACAACTATCAGTTAGTATCGGTTGAACCTAAGTTTTTGCTTCTTCACATGAGTTTTGCTATCCTTGCAATGTCATTTTATTTTGTTTTGCTTGCTGTTTGAATAAAATACCAAGATCTGAAATTCTTAAATGAGAGAGAGAGTCTTCACATAGTTACGTAATTATTTAGCTACTCATTGATCTTCACTTATATCTTTTTGGAGTAGTTTTCCATTTACTCGTGTGCTTCACTTATATCCTATGAGTAAATGGTTGAATGAGTTGAATGTCATAAATCTTAAATTATATATCCCTCATTTGCTTATCCCATGGGGAGTAATGGCTTCACATCTAAGAAGTAGAGGTTGTAAATTTATTGAAGGTTAGCAAGCATTGTATTGGTCATTTGAACAATTCATGAAAGAATATTGAAGGAAGAGATATTTCACATATAAATATACTATCTTAGACATCTTTTATAATTGTGAGCACTCATTAAGTATGACATGCCAAAGAGTTGATGTTGGACAAGGAAGACAACGTAATGGCTTATATTTTCTCACATCTCAGTTAAAGTATATTGTCATGGATCATTCAAACATGTTGAGCTTGCCTTTCCCCCTCATGCTAGCCAAAATTTCTTGCACCAAGTAGAGATACTACTTGTGCTTCCAAATATCCTTAAACCTAGTTTTTGCCATGACAGTCCACCATACCTACCTATGGATTGAGTAAGATCCTTCAAGTAAGTTGTCATGTTTCAAGCAATAAAAATTGCTCTCTAAAAATGTATGACTTATTAGTGCAGAGAAAATAAGCTTTATACGATCATGTGATATGAAAGTAATAAAAGCAACAGACTGCATAATAAAGGTTCATATCACAAGTGGCAATATAAAGTGACTTTCTTTTGCATTAAGATTTTGTGCATCCAACCCTAAAACCACATGACAAACTCTGCTTCCCTCTGCGAAGGGCCTATCTTTTACTTTATGTCTTTTACTTTATGCAGGAGTCAAGGTGATCTTCACCTTTCCCTTTTTCATTTTATCCTTTGGCAAGCACCTCGTGTTGGAAAGACCCTGATATATAATCCAATTGGATGTAAGTTAGCATGAACTATTTTTGTTGACATCACCCAAAGGTGAATACATTGGGAGGCAACACTATAAGCCCCTATCTTTCTCAGGGTCCGATTAAAACTCCATAACCATAAGTATTGCGTGAGTGGTACCAATCATGGAAGACTATATGATAGTTGAGTATGTAGAGTTTGCTAAACAAAAGCTCTGACATAGACCCTTCCGGAAAATAAAGATGAATTGTAATTGTTTGATGACTGAGAATGAAGTTTGCTAGTTTTCAAGAAAGTTTATGGTCTATGCTTTAACATGTGAATAGCTTGTTACTTGATCTTGAGAAGTTTTATGAGATGAACTACTGTTATGACATATAATCATGCTAGAAAAGGTGATTGAAATTATCATTGATCAAACTTGTGCACTTGCTAGCATTCACACTTCATAAATTCTTTCTTTTATCATTTACCTACTCGAGGATGAGCAGGAATTAAGCTTGGGGATGCTGATACGTCTCCAATGCATCTATAATTTATGAAGCATTCATGCTATTTTATTATTTGTTTCGAATGTTTATGGGCTTTATCTTTTATATTATTTTTGGGAATAACCTATTAACCGGAGGCCCAACCCATATTGCTATTTTCTTGCCTATTTCAGTGTTTCGAAGAAAAGGAATATCAAATGGAGTCCAAATGGAATGAAACCTTCGGGAGTGTGATTTTTGGAATGAACGTGATCGAGGAGACGTGGAGCTGAAGTCAGGGAAGCTTTGAGGAGGCCACGAGGCAGGGGGGCTCACCCACCCCCTGGGCGCGCCCTCCACCCTCGTGGGCCCCTCGTGGCTCCCCTGACCGACTTCTTTCGCCTATATAAGTCCATATACCCTAAAACCTTCAAAAAAGCAATAGATCGGGAGTTCCGCCGCCTCAAGCCTCTGTAGCCACCAAAAACCTCTCGGGAGCCCTTTCCGGCACCCTACCGGAGGGGGAACCCATCACCCTCGGGGCTGAGGGTATGTACCAGTAGCTATGTGTTTGATCTCTCTCTCTCTCTCTCTCTCTCGTGTTCTTGAGGTGGTACGATCTTGATGTATCGCGAGCTTTGCTATTATAGTTGGATATTATGATGTTTCTCCCCCCTCTACCCTCTTGTAATGGATTGAGTTTTCCCTTTGAAGTTATCTTATAGGATTGAGTCTTTAAGGCTTTGAGAACACTTGATGTATGCCTTGCCGTGCTTATCTGTGGTGACAATGGGATATTCACGTGATCTACTTGATGTATGTTTTGGTGATCAACTTGCGGGTTTAATGAATCTATGCATAGGGGTTGGCACACGTTTTTGTCTTGACTCTCCGGTAGAAACTTTGGGGCACTCTTTGAAGTAATTTGTGTTGGTTGAAAAGATGAATCTAAGATTGTGTGATGCATATTGTATAATCATGCCCATGGATACTTGAGGTGACAATGGAGTATCTAGGTGACATTAGGGTTTTGGTTGATTTGTGTCTTAAGGTGTTATTCTAGTATGAACTCTATGATAGATTGAACGGAAAGAATAGCTTCATGTTATTTTACTACAGACTCTTGAATGGATAGAACAGAAAGGATAACTTTGAGGTGGTTTCGTACCCTACCATAATCTCTTCATTTGTTCTCCACTATTAGTGTCTTTGGAGTGACTCTTTGTTGCATGTTGAGGGATAGTTATGTGATCCAATTATGTTATTATTGTTGAGAGAACTTGCACTAGTGAAAGTATGAACCTTAGGCCTTGTTTCCTAGCATTGCAATACCGTTTGTGCTCACTTTTATCATTAGTTATCTTGCTGTTTTTATAATTTCAGATTACAAATACCCATCTCTACTATCCATATTGCACTTGTATCACCATCTCTTCGCCGAACTAGTGCACCTATACAATTTATCACTGTATTGGGTGTGTTGGGGACACAAGAGACTCTTTGTTATTTGGTTGCAGGGTTGCTTGAGAGAGATCATCTTCATCCTACGCCTCCCACGGATTGATAGACCTTAGGTCATCCACTTGAGGGAAATTTGCTACTGCCCTACAAACCTCTGCACTTGGAGGCCCAACAACGTCTACAAGAAGAAGGTTGTGTAGTAGACATCAGTCGTTTACCCAGGTTCGGGCCGTGGGGATGCGTAATACCTGCTACGTCTTGAGCTTGCGTTGGTTTTCCTTGAAGAGGAAAGGGTGATGCAACACAGTAGCATAAGTATTTCCCTCAGTTTTTGAGTACCAAGGTATCAATCCAGTAGGAGGCTCCTCACAAGTCCCACGAACCTACACAAACAAACAAAGAACTCGCATCCAACGTGATAAAGGGGTTGTCAATCCCTTCATGGACACTTGCGAAAGTGAGATCTGATAGAGATAATATGATAAGCTAAATATATTTTTGGTATTTTATAATATAGATGCAGAAAATAAAGATGCAAATAAAAGTAGATTGGAAACTTATATGATAAAAGATAGACCTGGGGGCCATAGGTTTCACTAGAGGCTTCTCTCAAGATAGCATAAGTATTATGGTGGGTGAACAAATTACTGTCGAGCAATTGATAGAAAAGCGAATAATTATGAGACTATCTAGGCATGATCATGTATATAGGCATCATGTCCGCAACAAGTAGACCGACTCCTGCCTGCATCTACTACTATTACTCCACACATCGACCACTCTCCAGCATGCATCTAGAGTATTAAGTTCATAAGAATAGAGTAACACATTAAGAAAGATGACATGATGTAGAGGGATAAACTCAAGCAATATGATATAAACCCCATCTTTTTATCCTCGATGGCAACAATACAATATGTGTCTTGCAACCCTTTCTGTCACTGGGTAAGAACACCGCAAGATTGAACCCAAAGCTAAGCACTTCTCCCATGGCAAGAAAGATCAATCTAGTAGGCCAAACCAAACCGATAGTTCGAAGAGACTTGCAAAGATAACTCAATCATACATAAAAGAATTCAGAGAAGATTCAAATATTATTCATAGATAAACTTGATCATAAACCCACAACTCATCGGATCTCGACAAACACACCGCAAAAAGAGGTTACATCGAATAGATCTCCACAAGATAGGGGGAGAACATTGTATTGAGATCCAAAGAGAGATAAGAAGCCATCTAGCTAATAACTATGGACCCGAAGGTCTGTAGTAAACTACTCACAACTCATTGGAGGGGCTATGGTGTTGATGTACAAGCCCTCCATGGTGGAATCCCCCTCAGGCAGAACACCGGCGACGGCTCCAAGATGGGATCTCGCAGATACAGAAGGTTACGGTGGTGGAAATATTTCTTTGGTGGCTCCCTGGATGTTTTCAGGGTATGTAGGCTTATATAGGAGGAAGAAGTATGTCGGTGGCCGCCCGAGGGGCCCACAAGACAGGGGGCATGCCCTGTAGGGGTGGGCGCGCCCCCCCACCCTCGTGGCTGCCTCGGCTGCTTCTTGACTTGCACTCCAAGTCCTCTGGATCACGTTCGTTCCAAAAATCACGCTCCCGAAGGTTTCATTCCGTTTGGACTCCGTTTGATATTCCTTTTCTTCGAAATACTGAAATAGGCAAAAAAATAGCAATACGGGCTGGGCCTCCGGTTAGTAGGTTAGTCCCAAAAATGATATAAATGTGTAAAATAAAGCCCATAGACATCCAAAACAGGTAATATAATAGCATGAAACAATAAAAAATTATAGATATGTTGGAGACGTATCAAGCATCCCCAAGCTTAATTCCTGCTCGTCCTCAAGTAGGTAAATGATAAAAACAGAATTTTTGATGTGGAATGCTACCTAGCATATCTCTCAATGTAATTTCTCTTTATTGTGGCATGAATGTTCAGATCCAAGTGATTCAAAATAAAAGTTCATATTGACAAAAGAAATAGAAATACTTCAAGCATACTAATAAAAGCAATCATGTCTTCTCAAAATAACATGGCTAAAGAAAGTTCATCCCTACAAAATCATATAGTTAGGCTATGCTTCATTTTCGTCACACAAAGATGTTCCCAACTTCTATACCCCTGATGACAAGCCAAGCAATTGTTTCGTACTTAAATAATCTCAAACTTTTTCAACCTTCACGCAATACATGAGCGTGAGCCATGGATATAGTACTATGGGTGGAATAGAATAATGATTGGGGATTGTGTGGAGAAGACAAAAAGGAGAAAGTCTCACATTGACGAGGATAATCAACGGGCTATGGGAATGCCCATAAATTGATGTCAACATGAGGAGTAGGGATTGCCATGAAACGGATGCACTAGAGCTATAAATGAATGAAAGCTCAACAAAAGAAAACTAGTGGATGTGCATCCAACTTGCTTGCTCACGAAGACCTAGGGCATTTGAGGAAGCCCATCGTAGGAATATACAAGCCAAGTTCTATAATGAAAAATTCCCACTAGTATACGAAAGTGACAACCTATGAGACTCTCTACATGAAAACATGGTGCTACTTTGAAGCACAATATATGAGACTCATTGCATAAAGAACAAGGTGCTACTTTGAAGCACACGTGTGGAAAAGAGATAGTAGCATTGCCCCCTTTTTTTCTTTTTTTTCTCTTTTTTTTCTTTTGGCCTTCTTTTTTTTTCTTTTGGCCTGTCTTTTTCTTTTCTTTTTTGGGCAATGCTCTAATAATGATGATCATCACACTTTTATTGATTACAACACATGAATTACAACTCGAAACTAGAACAAGATATGACTCTATATGAATGCCTCCGGCGGTGTACCGGGATGGTGCAATGAATCAAGAGTGACATGTATAAAACATTATGCATGGTGGCTTTGCCACAAATACGATGTCAACTACATGATCATGCAATGGCAATATGACAAAAGTAATGTATGTCATGATGA
Source organism: Triticum dicoccoides (assembly GCF_002162155.2). Taxonomy (NCBI): domain Eukaryota; kingdom Viridiplantae; phylum Streptophyta; class Magnoliopsida; order Poales; family Poaceae; genus Triticum; species Triticum dicoccoides. The sequence goes on along the minus strand of NC_041385.1, from coordinate 166,556,966 downwards.
TGATGAACGGAACGGTGGAAAGTTGCATGGCAATATATCTCGGAATGGCTATGGAAATGCCATAAATAGGTAGGTATGGCTGCTGTTTTGAGGAAGATATAAGGAGGTTTATGTGTGATAGAGCGTATCATATCACGGTGTTTGGATGCACCGGCGAAGTTTGCACCAACTCTCAAGGTGAGAAAGGGCAATGCACGGTACCGAAGATGCTAGCAATGATGGAAAGGTAAAAGTGCATATAATCCATCGACTCAACATTAGTCAGAAGAACTCATATAATTATTGCAAAAATTTAGAAGTCATCAAAAACCAAGCACTACACGCATGCTCCTAGGGGGATAGATTGGTAGGAAAAGACCATCGCTCGTCCCCGATCGCCACTCATAAGGATGCACAAGCCAGGTACACTTCATGCTTCAAATTTGTTACACAACTTTAACCATACGTGCCTGCTACGGGACTTGCTAACTTCAACACAAGCATTCTTTAAATTCATAATCACCCAACTAGCATTACTTTAATATCACTACCTCCCTATCTCAAAACAATTATCAAGTATCAAGTTGATCATAGCATCCAATTGACTTCATATGATAGTTTTTATTATACCCAACTTGGATGTTCATCATTCTAGGACCAATTTATAACCATAGAAAATACCATGCTGTTCTAAAAGACTCTCAAAATAATATAAGTGAAGCATGAGAGATCAACAATTTCTTCAAAATTAATCCACCGCTGTGCTCTAAAAGATATAAGTGAAGCACTAGAGCAAAAACTATCTAGCTCAAAAGATATAAGTGAAGCACATAGAGTATTCTAATAAATTTCAATCAAGTAGGCTTCTTCCAAAAGGTGTGTTACAACAAGGATGATTGTGGTAAACTAAAAAGCAAAGACTAATATAATACACGACGCTCCAAGCAAAACACATATCATGTAGCAAATAAAAATATAGCTCCAAGTAAAGTTACCAATGAACGAAGACGAAAGAGGGGATGCCTTCCGGGGGCATCCCCAAGCTTAGGCTTTTGGCTATTCTTGAATATCTTGGGGTTCCTTGGGCATCCCCAAGCTTAGGCTTTTGCCACCCTTTATTCCATAGTCCATCAAATCTTTACCCAAAACTTGAAAACTTCACAACACAAAACTCAACAGGAAATCTCATAAGCTCCGTTAGTGAAAGAAAACAAAACCACCACATAAGTTACGGTAATGAACTCATTATTTATTTATATTGGTGTTAAACCTACTGTATTACAAGTTCTCTATGGTTCATACCCTTACATACTAGCCATAGATGCATCAAAATAAGCAAACAACACACGAAAAACAGAATCTCTCAAAAACAGAACAGTCTATAGCAATCTGTAACTAAAGCAAACTTCTGGAACATTAAAAATCCTTCCAAAATAGGAAGTCCTAAATAATTTGTTTTTTAACAGCAGCAAAAAGAACCAATGCAAAATCTCGTTTCTGTGATTTATTGATTTTTTTCTCGTGAGCGCAAAGTTTCTGTTTTTCAGCAGAATCAAATCAACTCATATCATAGGTTATCCTATAGGTTCTACTTGGCACAAAAACTAAATAAAACATGAAAATGCATCTAAACAGAAAGTAGAAACAAAATTTATTGAATAACAGCAAGGAAAAATATTGGGTTGTCTCCCAACAAGCACTTTTCTTTAAAGCCTTTTTAGCTAGGCATTGAGATTTCAATGATGCTCACATGAAAGACAAGAATTGAAGCATAAAGAGAGCATCATGAAACACGTGAAAAACACATGTAAGTCTAACATACTTCCTATGCATAGGCATATTATAAGCAAACAAATTTTCAAGGCAAGCAAGAACTAGCATATGCAAGGAAGAAGAAAGAGACGATAGCAATCTCAACATGACGAGAGGTAATTTAATAAGATAAAAATTTCTACGACCATATTTTCCTCTCTCATAATAATTACATGTAGGATCATAGGCAAATTCAACAAAATAGCTATCACAAAACATATTTTCAACATGATCCACATGCATGCAAAGTTAACACTCTTCCAAGATAGTGGGATTAATATTCACTAAAGTCATGACCTTTCCGAACCCACTTTTATCAAAAATATCATAAGATTGAACATACTCCAAATATATGGGATCTAAAGTTGACACTCTTCCAAACCCACTTTCAATATTATTGCAAACACTATTATGAGTCTCATATTCATCATGGGGCTTAAATAAATTTTCAAGGTTATAAGAAGAATCACCCCAATCATGATAATTGAAACAAGTAGTAGACATAGCAAAACTAGCGTCCCCAAGCTTAGGGTTTTGCTTATTATTAGCACATCGACATCAAGAGAATTTATAGGAAAATCATTGCAATCATGCTTTTTATTCAAGGAGTTATCGTGAATCTCTTCATAAATTTCATCATCATAATTTTCAGATTCACAAATTTTTAGCAAAGCTTCATAAAGATAATCTAGTGCACAAAACTCACTAGCAATTGGTTCATCATAATTGGATCTCTTAAAAAGATTAGCAAGCGGATGAGGATCCATAGATCTTAAGTTCTCTATTTAGCAATAAATAAACAACTATTCCAACCAAACGAGCAAACGAGCCAAGTAAGACATCAAAGAAAAAAGACGAACAGAAGAAGGGCGAATAAAACGGCAAGGGTGAAGTGGGGGAGAGGAAAACGAGAGGCAAATGGCAAATAATGTAAATGCGAGGGAGATGAGTTTGTGATGGGTACTTGGTATGTCTTGACTTGAGCGAAGACCTCCCCGGCAACGGCGCCAGAAATCCTTCTTGCTACGTCTTGAGCTTGCGTTGGTTTTCCTTGAAGAGGAAAGGGTGATGCAGCACAGTAGCATAAGTATTTCCCTCAGTTTTTGAGAACCAAGGTATCAATCCAGTAGGAGGCTCCTCACAAGTCCCATGAACCTACACAAACAAACAAAGAACTCGCAACCAACGTGATAAAGGGGTTGTCAATCCCTTCACGGCCACTTGTGAAAGTGAGATCTGATAGAGATAATATGATAAGATAAATATATTTTTGGTATTTTATAATATAGATGCAGAAAATAAAGAGTCAAATAAAAGTAGATTGGAAACTTATATGATAAAAGATAGACCCAGGGGCCATAGGTTTCACTAGAGGCTTCTCTCAAGATAGCATAAGTATTACGGTTGGTGAACAAATCACTATCGAGCAATTGATAGAAAAGCGAATAATTATGAGACTATCTAGGCATGATCATGTATATAAGCATCACGTCCGCAACAAGTAGACCGACTCCTGCCTGCATCTACTACTATTACTCCACACATCGATTGCTATCCAACATGCATCTAGAGTATTAAGTTCATAAGAACAGAGTAACACATTAAGAAAGATGACATGATGTAGAGGGAGAAACTCAAGCAATATGATATAAACCCCATCTTTATATCCTTGATGGCAACAATACAATACGTGTCATGCAACCTTTTCTGTCACTGGGTAAGAATACCGCAAGATTGAACCCAAAGTTAAGCACTTCTCCCATGGCAAGAAAGATCAATCTAGTAGGCCAAACCAAACCAACAATTCGAAGAGACTTGCAAAGATAACTCAATCATACATAAAAGAATTCAGAGAAGATTCAAATATTATTCATAGATAAACTTGATCATAAACCCACAATTCATCGGATCTCGACAAACACACCGCAAAAGAGATTACATCGAATAGATCTCCACAAGAGAGGGGGGGAACATTGTATTGAGATCCAAAAAGAGAGAAGAAGCCATCTAGCTAATAACTATGGACCCGAAGGTCTGTGGTAAACTACTCACAACTCATTGGAGGGGCTATGGTGTTGATGTAGAAGCCCTCCATGGTGGAATCCTCCTCCGGCAGAACACCGTCGACGGCTCCAAGATGGGATCTCGCGGATACAGAAGGTTACGGTGGTGGAAATATTTCTTCGGTGGATCCCTGGATGTTTTCAGGGTATGTAGGCTTATATAGGAGGAAGAAGTACGTCAGTGGCCGCCCGAGGGGCCCACAAGACAGGGGGGCGTGCCCTATCGGGGTGGGCGCGCCCCCAGCCTCGTGGCTGCCTCGGCTGCTTCTTGACTTGCACTCCAAGTCCTCTGGATCATGTTCGTTCCAAAAATCACGCTCCCGAAGGTTTCATTCCGTTTGGACTCCGTTTGATATTCCTTTTCTTCAAAATACTGAAATAGGCAAAAAAACAGCAATACGGGCTGGGCCTCCGGTTAGTAGGTTAGTCCCAAAAATGATATAAATGTGTAAAATAAAGCCCATAGACATCCAAAACAGGTAATATAATAGCATGAAACAATAAAAAATTATAGATACGTTGGAGACGTATCAATACCCTAGTCCTGCTTTGGTGTATATTTGAGTGTTCTTGGAGTTCTTGAGCTAGCTACGAGTGTAACTTGTCCAAAGGTTCCAATCCTTCTCCTGGATGCCTTGGGCCTCCTTTTATAGTCAAGGGGATCGCCTCAGTGGCACACAGGAGGTGGCATCAGGGTACTGTGGCTAAGCTTATCGCTAGCCGTTACGGGACAAGACGCATTTAATGCGCCGTTTAGGTGTCCCCCTCACTTTATCGGGGACGGTAACTAGCCCCCGTCCCGTCCGATGCCACCCACCTTGCTCCGACACGCGTCCATGCCAGTGGTGCGCATGGTGCCATGTAGGCTGGCAAGATGCTGAGGTGGCGCGGTGGTAGGGCCTTCACGAATATTTGCATGCCACCACATAGGCGCTTGCTGAGTTGGCTCAAAAGCCTCACGTCAACACGCAGGTGCTTGCCTAGCTGGTGGGCTAGCAGCTGCATGGGGACGGCTGTGGAAACTTGGCGGGCATGGGCCCGGCTGTGGCCCCGCGGACGCCCTCGACAAGGGCCTTGCCGGGGCCCCGGCAAGGGTCTTGTCGTGGCGTTGTGGTCGTCCCCGGCAAGGATCTTGCCAGAGGTCTTGTGGGTTTCCTCGGCCAGGATTCTGCCGAGGCTTGTTGTCTTCTTACCCCCATCTGACTTGGAGTGTTTATGATCTTCACAAAGATCTACATGCCATCATGGAGGCACCTCCCGAGCCTGGGTCCCAATGTGGTTGGTGGTGTTGGAAAACCTGGGGCTCAAGGGCGGCGCGCCCCGCTGGCGTCGGACAAGTTGCCCCGGCAAGGTCCTTGCCGTGGCTGTGGAGGCTGCCCCGGCAAAGCTTTTGCCGGGGGAGCCTGCCCTGCCCTCTTGCTCTTCGTCTTTGTGCCTTGGCGCTGCTTTGACCATCTTGCGGCTTTGACTCCTCCCTTTGCCTTGCTGAGTGTGGCCGCGGGTGCAGCTTCGACTGCCCGTGCACAAGTAAGGGGTACAAAGGAGTGCCCCTACTTTAGTACACCAAGACTCTGGTGGATAAGTGTGCCCGGATAGAGGAGGAGAGGTGGCACCCCGGTGAAGAGGATGGCGTCGACATTGACTCACAGGACGACGACAATGCCACCGACCAGAAGAAGAAGAACAAGAAGCCCAACAAGAAGTGCAAGGATAAAGCCGTGATGACCGTTGAAGGATCGAGCACACCTAGTACCGACAAGAAGGCCAAGAACGAGCCCCCCGGCAATGAAGCTGCTGCGTGCACTGATTGCTGGGAAGCCACGGCTGCCGAGAAGGCTGGGAAGGGTGATGGTCCGTATTGCAAGATCCATCGGACCAAAGGCCGTGATCTTCAGGAGTGTCATTAGGTTGAGCAACTCGTCAAGAAGCAAAGGGCTGAGTACGAGAAGCATGATAAGGAGAAATACCAAGATGACGCTAGCGGGAAGGGCCGGGGCGACAAAGCAAGCCGCCCCGGCAAGGCTACTCAGTACCAAGGAAAACCCGCCAGAGGCCGTGAGAAGAAGGATTGCGATGACGAGAGCGATGAGGGAGATGAATAGGAAACCAGCAAGCAGGAGTTCCAAAAAGTCACTAACGCCCTATGCATTGACGGGGGTGCATCTTTGCACTCCTCTCACCACCAACTTAAACAGTGGGCGTGTGAAGTCAATGCCGTGGAGCCAGTGGCAGACTCTCAGAAGCCGTTCAAGTGGTCCCTCATGCCCATCATCTTTGATGAAGAGGATCACCCTGACCGCACCAGCGCGGTAGGGTGCTTGCCATTGTTGGTCTCACCAATAATGCGCAACCTCAAGGTCACAAAGATGTTGGTTGACGGCAGGGCCGGGTTGAATCTGATTTCTCCAAAGGTCATCAGCAAACTCCAGATAGCATATGAAGAACTCAAGGTTAATGGTACGTTCCAAGGGATCAACCCCGGCAGGATTCATCCTAAGGGGAAGATCACATTACTGGTAACGTTCAGGGGGAGCTAAACTTCCAAACTGAGAAGATCATATTTGATGTGGTTGACCTCCCCCTGCTATACAATGGAATCCTTGGTCGCCCAGCCATGGCCAAATTCATGGTGGCATCCCACTATGCCTACAACACTCTAAAGATGCCAGGGCCGATAGACGTCATTTCCATTCCATCAGACAAGAAGGACTCAATCATTTGCGTGGACAAGATGTACTGGGAGGCAGTCGCTGTAGAGGCTGCAAAAGCTGCTTCGCCCACTAAGGAAAGCAAGAAAAAGAAGAAGGCTAACGAGGACGCCAGCAAGGAATCCGGGAAGCGCACCTCTTCGGAGTACGCTATGCCAGTTGATGACTTGCCGGAAAGTTCCAATAGCAAGAGATCCAAGGATGCTGCACCCACTGTGAAGAAGGTCCTGACAAGGCTGCCTCACGCTGATGGTACATTTACCATGAGTGCCACCCTCGACGATGAATAGGAAAGCACGCTCGTTACCTTCCCGCAGGCGAATGACGATGTGTTTGCATGGCAACCATCTGACATCCCCGGTGTTCCCAGGGAGGTAATCAAGCACCACCTTGCTGTCTGCCCACATGCCTGACCCATTAAGCAGAAGGTCTGGCAGCAAGCTTTGGAGCGGCAGTGGTTTATTGCCGAGGAGATCAAGAAACTTGAGGCATCTGGTTTGGTCAGAGGAGTACTACATCCAATGTGGTTAGTGAATCCAGTGATGGTGCGCAAGGAGAATGTGAAATGAAGGCTTTGCATAGATTTTACAGATCTAAATAAGGCATGCCCGAAGGACCCGTTCCCCTTGCCGAGCATCGACCAGATTGTGGATTCCACCTCCGGGTGTGACCTGCTTTCCTTTCTGGTTGCCTACTGCGGATACCACCAGATCTTCATGTCCAAGGAAGATGAAGAGAAGACCGCGTTCATAACCCCATGCAGCACGTACTGTTTTGTACGGATGCTCTTTGGGTTGAATAGCGTCGGATCCACTTTTGCAAGAGCAGTAAAGATTGGCTTTGAGTCCCAGCTGCATAGAAATATGAAGCCTACATGGATGATATAGTGGTCAAGACCAAGGATAGATTGACTCTCATTCAGGATTTAGAAGAGACCTTTGCAAATCTGCACAGGATCAACTTAAGTTGAGACTAGAGAAGTGTGTGTTTGTATTTCCTTCCGGCAAGGTGCTTGGCTTCTTCGTGTCCCATCGAGAGATATAGGCCAACCCCGACGAGATCAAGGCTATCTAGCAGATTCAATCACCCACCATAGTTAAAGATGTGAAACGTTTGAATGGATGTGTTGCCGTGCTGAACAGGTTCATTTCCAAATCTACTGAGCATACCTTGCCGTTCTTCAAAATCTTGAAGAAGGCGGGGCCCGTGGAGTGGACCTCAGAGGCAGATGCCACGCTACAAGATTTGAAGACCTATCTTTCCTCTATGCCCACTTTGGTCGCCCCCAAACCACAAGAGCCATTGATGTTATACTTAGCGGCAACCAATCAAGTGGTTAGTGCAGCAGTGGTGGCGCATCAGGAAGTGGATGAAGTGACAGCTGCAACCACCATCCCCTTTGGAGAGGAAAGCGAACCCATCCCGGCAAGGTCAGATGTAGTTCAAGATAAGGAAGAGCAGGGCAGTAGAGACAGTTCCAAGATTACAGCAAGGAAGAAGGTGGTGCAGCGCCCAGTGTACTTCGTCAACTCCCTACTGCAGGGGGCTAGGTCAAGATACTCTAGCGTGCAAAAGTTGATTTTTGGCTTCATCATGGCTTCAAGGAAACTGTGCCACTACTTCCAAGCCCACGAGATCACAGTTGTTACCTACTTCCCTTTGCAACACATATTCAAAAACCCCGAGGTCACTGGCAGAATAGTGGAATGGGTCTTAGAGTTATCCAGCTTTGGTTTGAAATTTGAGAGCACGTCGACTATTCAGAGCAGAGCACTAGCATAGTTCATTGCAGAGTGGAGGCCAACCCCTGAAGAAGAAGTACTGGAGACAATCATCCCCAGCAAGGAAGCGACCCAAGAATGGATTATGTACTTTGATGGTGCCTTCTCCCTACAAGGTGCAGGAGCTGGCGTGCTTCTCGTTGCTCCCACTGGGGAGCACCTTAAGTACATCGTTCAGATGAATTTCCCTGAGAGAAGGCTACCAACAATACTGCAAAGTATGAAGGGCTCCTTGCCGGGCTCGGGATTGCAACGGAACTAGGAATCAAGAAGTTGATCATCTCCGGAGATTCGCAACTTGTGGTGAGACAAGTAAACAAGGATTACCAAAGCCCATTGATGGAGGCATACGTCGAGGAAGTGAGAAGACTGGCTGAGCCTTTTGACGGGTTATAAACATAGCATGTGCCATGTGTAGAAAACATCATTGCTAATCATCTGTCAAAGCGTGCTGCTCAAAAACTCCCTGTGGAACTAGGGACTTTTGTTCTCCAGCCGACTTAGCCCTCCGTGTCCCCAGCAACAATGGCAGAAAGAGGAGGAAACTGGACTTCGGCAAGCCTCTCTTGGTAGAGCTTTCCGAAGCCCCCGGCATAGAGCTTCGCAGGAACAACTACCCTTCGACTCGTGAGTCACACCCACCCGCCAAACTACCAAGTGTGAAGCCTGCCAGTTCCATTCCAAGAATATCCATCAGCCTGCTCAAGCTCTCTAGAAGATCCGTTTTCCACGGCCCTTCTCGGTCTTGATGCTCGATATCTTGGCCCCCTCCCCCATGCTACCAGGGGCTTTGAGTTCTTGTTTGTAGCTATCGACAAGTTCACAAAGTGGACGGAGGTGGATCCAGTTGACTGCATAGTCAGCTATAAGTTCTTGAAAGGATTATTGTGCCGCTTCAGATTACCTGCCCGAATCATCACCGGCAATGGCACCCAATTCACAAGTCACGCCTTCATGCAATACGTTCATGCCCTCGGAAGCAAGATCTCATTTGCCTTTGTTGCCCATCCCAAAAGCAACGGACAAGCTAAGAGGGAAAGAGTTGAAGTGCTCCGAGGCCTTAAGAAAAGAACATTTGATAAGCTACAGAAGTGCGGAAGGCGATGGATCGGTGAGCTACCCGTGGTTCTTTGGTCCCTCCGTACGACACCAAATCGAGCTACTGGGCAGACTCCCTTCTCCCTATTTTATGGGGTAGAAACAGTTATCCCCACGGAACTCATATATGGGTCAACTCGAGTGCTTGCCTATGATGAAGTAGCGCAAGAACAACATCGGCGTGACGACGTTGTGCTACTTGAGGAGAACCATCTCCGGGCTGCTATGCGTGCTGCACGATACCATCAAGCCCTGCGTCGCTATCACAGCCACAATGTTCATGCCCGTAGCTTTGAGGAAGGTGACCTTGTCCTTAGGCGTGTTCAGTTTGCCAAGGGTACAAACAAGTTGACGGCAAAGTGGGAAGGCCCTTACCGGGTAGTATGAGTCACCAGACCCGGCGGAGTCCGTCTGGAGACCAGAGATGGCATTCAGTTGCAAAACTCATGGAACATTGAACGTCTCCGTAAGTTCAACCCATAAGGCACGACTGTTGGGCCCAGCCCGGCAGCCACCCTTTTGTACAAGCTTTGCCGAAGTTGCATGTAACCCTTTGTATAAAGCCAAGCGCAGATTCTGAGCAACAGAGAAATAAATGAAGCGCTGGGGGGGTCGACAGATTGCATGCATGCATAAGCATATCATGAGCATAGCATGATCATGTAGATAAGATTGCATGTAGCTCTATTTTCATCTGCACTAAGTTGCTGGGTCCTTCAAGACAAGCCTACATAGGGATCCCTGGCAAGCCAAATAGATAAGTTCTTCCATTATCCATACGTGTTCTGTAAAGTGAATCCTGTGCATATGAAAACCTTGCCACCTTTGAAACATAGGTGCTCCCATCCTTTGACTCGAACTTTGCTTCGGTCAGGATGGTCGCAGTGGCCTTTGACGGAAAAGTCTTGGCGGGGGGCTGGTCCTTCTTTATGGTTTTGTGCCTGGCAAGCTTAACCCAGCGACAACAAATTGAGGGTACCGACATGATAGCCTGCCAGGGAAAACTTGTTTACTTGAATGTATAGAGGCAATTCACCTCTGCATGGATATGATACATGCACAAGTACCCGACAAAGCTTCACTTTTCAATAATATGCTGATTAGCAAGTACAGATCTTACAGAACACAAACATGGGTAAGGAAGATTGCATAATTTAAACTAAAGTTTGGCCGATGCCTACATGTTTTAGACTGAAAAAAGATAAGTGCCCCGTGATGCCTTTGCTTCGTCCCTCTTCTCCTTGAAACTGCAGGAGGAGATGAAGAAAACGGAGGGAAGGTCTGGCTAGGATTCGATGCCTCCCCAGGATCAGGAGATCGCCGCTCCTAGGCTGGAGGAAGATACCAGAGGGCAGGTGCAGATGGTGGCGCTGTCGAGGCCCAGCCGGTGATGATGGTGCTGCCGGCAATCACATCACGTCGGAGTGGTCGTCCTTGCTCTTGACGCGTCGTCGGTTGCCGCCACCCTCCTCATCGCTGCCGCTCGAAGAGGCACGTCTGCCGATGCTCGAGCCCCCGCCACGGCGGCCGAGACAGGCACTGGGTGACTCCACAGAGAGCATGGTCGTCTCTATCGATCCGAAGCTAGAAGGATGCCATCTCCTGAAGAAGCATGCATGGGAACAAGAAACCCGCCCACATGAAAGACAAGCAATACCTCGGAAGAAGGGATCTATTGCGACCAATGGCGAACCACTTCCGCGGTCTCCCTTCATCATCACGAACAAAGAGAGGATAGGCCACGGTTGATCACCATGCTTTGTGTCTATTATGGACTCCGGCATGGCATCGCCTACATGGCCCCTCATTGAGATTAAGACCGCAGGCGGCCCAGTGATGAGCATGCTAGAGCCGCTACCTTCGACACTGTCACTCGCACACCCACCTAAAACCTTTCCCACTCATGGTAAGCACCGGACCGCCACTCCAGGCCAGATGCTTTGTGCGACCACGGGAAGGGGACCCTATCTGAATGAAGGCGCGAACGCGCCCTCCTTCCCCTCATCATGATGAAGATACAACAACAGAAGACAATGGCAGGGAGGCTGATGTGAGCCTGCACCCCGCCCACATTCCCTTTTATAGGGAAACGAGGCCGGGGTTGGCTCCTTCCTCGGCGGGTAACCGCCGTCCTTCTCCACCAATCCAAGAAGGCCAGGCCCCTACCATGACGCTCTCTCCCGCACCACGCGTCTCCGTTACCTACCCCACTAAATGCATGCAGCATACGTGGCAAGGGATAATAACGTGGTGGGAAGAGTGAATTGGAAGTTACTCTCCCATGTGTTAAAGTCATTCACAGGCCATTACAAAGATGACCCCACTACAATTGGGGTTACGTGATGCACGGGAAAGCTGGCAACTGATCCAAGCCTAGATTAATGAAGAAGCAAAGAAGACCTCAAAGGACAAACTACCACAACCTTCTTGGTTATGTACTTGATAGGGCCTACCCCAACGACGCTCGGCAACGCGTTCAGGCCAGGCCCGGGGGCTCCTGTCGGTGCAACAGTGACTATACGATAATTCTCATGTGTCCTTGGGAATGCTTTGCTTTATATAAGAGAACTTTCTGGTTTGTCCTTTGCTACAAAAAGAATTGGGTCACCTTGTTGTACCTTTATTACTATTCCTACATGTTACGAATTATCTTGCTACTAAAGTATTTGTTACCTCTATTTTTAGTACTTACAGAGAATACCTTGATGAAGACCGCTTATCATTTCCTTCTCCTCCTCATTGGTTCAACACCTACTTATGGAAAGAACTACGATTGATCCCCTATACTTGTAGGTCATCAATGCCAGATCTGTTCGCTGTGCCTTCAGGTCAGGGCTAGCCCCTCACCCGCGTACCAGATCATCTATGTGACTCGCGCGACCAAAGGGTGTCGCGCCATCGTGGGCCAGATCCTCATGGTTTCTCGCCCCATGCGCGCGCCCCACTTCCTGGTCGCCATGAGAAGCAGCGCTGCCTGACCAGCAGCAACACGACGCACAACCAGGTCGCCTCGCGCACCCGCGCCATACGCCCGCTGGTCCCCTCGCGCATCTGCGCCGCGCGCTCGCCGTGCTGCCCGCCTAAGATGCAGCAACACCTTCCTCCCCTCTCTAGCCAGTTGTGTATGATACCCGCCTAAACACTCTTATACTGTTTTTTTACAGATGGAGTAGGTGTGAACCCTATTTATATAGTGGATTCTTCCAAGGGAAATATCCTAGTGCACTCGGGTGCCCGTGCACCCTGTCTACACAAAATAATTCAATAAGTATTTGTAAAAAAAGTCAAGAAAATCGAATCTTTTTGGACACAAATATGATCAAGTATTGTAGAAGTATAAAACGTTCACCAAGGAAACATTTGCGAGGACAAATAGCAACAGTAACTTGTATATGGTGTGCAATTTGTTTATTTTTTCGCCCAAAATACTTTCTTCCACCCACATTCACGGCGGAACCGAGCATATTCAAGCTCCATCTTCTTGTGGGAGCCCGAAGGAATTGACATTCCCCTCCAAGGCGCTTCATCGTGGGTCTTTGGTGTTGCTTGTTTCTGCTCACGTTGGGTTGGCAACCCCATCCGATGTGGTGCTGCAACCCGCTCTAGTAGCTCGGACTAAGTTGATGGTGTGTGTTAGGAGCTTTCTGAAGTGGGCGGAGGCTGCTCTAAGTAGGCTCTCCCTTGTGTCGGCTGTGTTGCAGGCCACTCATACATCGTGTCCTCCTATTGAGGTCGATGGAGTCGGTGGCTCAGAGCATCTATAGTCGGGCGCATCAAACCCGCCTCATACGCCCGGGCAGGCTGCTCGTTCACTGTCTGGTCAAAAAAATTGACCCAGACGGGCTCCTTAAATGGGTCACAAAAGCCTGGGCTGACCGGCACCCCTCATATCCAGCCCAAATATGGGGCGGATATGGGGGTGCCCGGGCACGCCCGGGCACGTAGGACTGACGAAGGGGTCTCACGCGGACTCGCCCAAAAACCGGGCGGTCCGACGAACACCTCCTCCGTCACCGTGGTGTGAACGTCGCCTGCTACCGCTCCGGCTCGCCGCCCGCCTATTCAAACCGACTGGAGCCCCGCTACCCTAGTCCATCCACCTTCCCCCTCTTCACGCCGCCAGTCCGACCCCATCCACCACCTCCCTCCCTCGCTCCGGTGCCCACGCTCCGGTGGTCCGCCGTGGTCCGAGTAAGATAACCTATTATGCAATGCTCACGCCAGAGCGCCGCGCCGAGATCCAGCAGGAGATCCGAGCGAGACAAGCCGTGTGCGCATCCCGCATCATTGTCGGGCTGCCTCCGGACTCGCCGGAGCCGAAGGAGGAGGAGCAATCAGTGGAAGAGGAGAAGGAGTTGGCTCTGATGGAGTTGGAGGAGGTGGAGTAGCCGGAACAGCAGCTGTCGGGCTCCAACATGGAGCAGGCGGAGGCGGAGTTCGCCCAGTCCGACGAGATGATGGAGTAGCAGGCCATCTTGGAGTCCATCCAGGATGAGCATATGCATAGGCCAACTGGGCGTTCCTCCGACGGGAACCGGCAGAGTCCGATGCGCTCTTTGTCGTACTCGATACGGAGTTAGAGGTGGAGGAGGCCGGAGCGGAGCAGCCGAAGGAGCTGGAGCTGCAACTACCGCCCATACTGCTGGAGCCGGGCACGGACATGGTCGACATCTCCGACGATGTGTAGCTAGGTGATCGACATAGTACATAGGTTATTTCGTTTGCATGTCTTTGTATGGATTTAAGAGTCTAGTATGAAATGTGCGGATGCAACAAGTAAAATTCGAGGCGTGCTCAGTCACTGCCCGCGGACGCGCCCGGACGCGTCTGCTGGCGTTTGAGGGGCCACATTTGTCATATGTGGCAGTAGATGCGCTCAGTGGAGAGCAAGGGTGTGGAGGTCTATGGTTGTTTCTCCCTCGGACTGGGACAACTCGTTGTCGCTGTCTGCCTTGTTCCCTGTGTTGTATGCCGTTGAGGACAAGGCTATCGTCGTGGTCGTGCCCCTAGTGTTGTGGATCATGCCCGCGCTTGTGGTGCTATGTGCGAGCTATGCTTCACCTTTGTCATCTCTGGTTCACCTTTATCAATAGAGCATATGAATGTGGACTCGCCAGGAGCCACGTGCGAGGGACATGATTCAACCTTGTCATGGGAGCAACAACAGTTGAATTTGCTCGGGCCCTCAGATGTGGTTTCGACGCCTGCTCCACCATTGTCAGTGCATAATCTTGACACTCTTTTCATAAATAAGTTTTGTGATTTGGTCGCTTGCTTGGAAGCTGCTTGCCTTGTATCTGAAAGGCCGTTTGCTTGTCTCCTGACGAGAATGACATTGAAGGGCAAATGTAAGAAGGCGAGTGATTGCCCTCAGACCGGCATACTGAGGGATAAGTCGTTTAGATATGAGGGCATGAAAAGTGATGCCATAGAAAAGACGTCCGCAACTGTGTTATTTTTAGTCTCTCGGCTCGACCTCACTGTTTGGGTCCTCACTGTTGTTTTGGTGTTGTCCATTGTTTTTCTTTGAGATGCTCTCGTGAGGAGCTTTGTTGTACAAGCATCGATAGTGACAATAATCAGCCCCTCAAAATCTGTTATTTGGGATCCCCGCAACTCGACCGATCCCAGGACTGGTTGGAGTACCAAATGCGTGTAGGAGTATTATGCCATATCGAAGTGTTGTACTCCATTTGTAGAGAAATATAAAAGCGTTTAGATAAGTACTTGCTGTATGTGTCACGGCACGAGATACAGCGGTACTACTGGACGACAGTAGAATCGGTAAGCTGATGATGGATCCCACGGCACCTCGATCGGTTACTTCCACGCAAAGTTACTGCGCTCTGACTCTGACACCCTGACGGGCGCACACCACAGCACAGACACGCACAAGCAGGAAATGCAGCACAGTAGTATAGTAAAGCCGACGCCGCCATACTCTACTTGCTTTCAGTTTCAGGTCAGAAACACACATGCCCCGTTCGTACTACGTACATCACATCACACCATCCAGCTGAACTGAGCTTGTGGGGCGGGCAGGCACAGGCAGAAACACGTTGAAATCTGGATTGCCCTTGGCTGCACGAGGATCACAGTATTTTTACTGCGCATGAGAGTGATACGAGCAGAAAACAAGCTACATGTACTGAGCTCGCCGGCGAGTGGTAAGGTGCCAGTCAAACGATGTACTATACGGCGTGCAACGGCCCAAGGTACGTATTACCACCACTCTGATACTAGTAGTACTGTGATACGGAGTGCATGATGCAAGAGCAATTAAGTGTACCGTGTACCTGTATAAATGAAACACTGCTGCTGCAACTACGTACAGAAGAAAACCATGGATGGAGGGAGGACTCGGTTTGAATTTTGAATGGCATGCCGTGCAAACACCCAGAAAAGAAGAGAGAAATCTAGCCAGCTGAACGTTAATTCTGGCATCAATGTGTAGTTATTTCTGTGGATACGTACACATTAAATCTGGTCGGGGTCGCAAGCCGTTATTGCCCTGTGGCCGTTACGGGCATCCGATGCGCACTGTAACTGTACGGTCCGGCATCCAGTGCATGTAGTTGCTGACTTGCTGCACGTAACAAGTTCTTCTCTTTCTACATTGCTGCACGTAACAAGTTAACTGAAATACAGATTAGATTGCCATCAGGACATCAGTTCTAGAATCTACCGGCTTCTCAATTGTCACAGCTCATTTGCGAGAAAAGAGAGCAGCGGTAAAACAGCTGGTGGTTGCCGTTTTATAGCCGTTCTCATAAAAAGGTACTCCCTCCTTTTCTTTTTTCCTTTTTTTCCACAAAAAAAAAGTTTAACTAGTTTTGTAGAAAAAAATTACAACATTCACACTGTCAAATCAATATTAGTAAAAGAAATGAGAACGGTGGCCGACTTTCTATCGCGCCCGGCCGCTGTCGCTGCGAGAAACTAAACTGACCAAAAGCGATTCCTCATCACTGAATGTGAGGCAGTGATGCAAATCATCGCTAGCAAGATAATATTGTTCTGGATTGACTTAGCGACCCCTTTTTGGACGGTGAGATCGATTTAATTAACAGTTTGGCATCTGATCCTTTGTTTCCCATGACAGGGAAAGGAGGCAGCAGAAACAACCCAACCCTGACCTCCTCCACACATCCTGCCATCCATCACTCCCTTTTTTAGTGTTACAATTACAATATACCCATCACCCATCACTCGGGGAGTAGTGCTGATGCAACGGAAATGGTTCGAGGTTGCAAATGTTTTTCGGGGAATCATCTCATGTCAACATGCACCCACGCAGACAGGGGGCACACCGGAATTTTGCCATATAAAGCAAGCTTCGGCGCAAAAGAAAGGTTAGGTAGAGATTCTGGCATTTAGTTACGAGTGCAAAGAATAATCACCTTACGGTCAGGGGTGGTGGTGCCTGACGAACATTATGGGTGTTATTATGCAACACTACTTGGGTTTGTGAGACAGAGAGCAGCAAAAGGGAGTCAATGCACATTCTTGTCTGGAAATTCACTTCTAGTCCGATCCAAATTAATCGAGGCAGTGTTGCACTAAAGCTGCATCAAGTAATTTGGACCGATGGCAGTATAATATTTCCGTTGGCGTTACTATGCCTCTTGAAGTTATATCCTTTATCTTTTTCAAGACGTTTTCCTTTCAAAGTTTCGCTTGGCATACATGCCATGCCATCAACATTTCCACTTGGTCAGGAAGCCAGTTCTTGCACTAGTGTGAGCAACGCGTCTCATGCATGCAGAGAAGCTGTCAGCGACGCTATGGAGCCAGCAACGGACGAGGATACGACCCAGGAGGATGCCAGATCAGAGGACGGGTTTCAAGACAGGCCCAAGTGTGAGAAGAAGCCCAACCCACGAGTCTCGGGCCCAGAATGGGTGACTGGCCCAGGTACCCGAGACGAGGCTGGTATAAAAGGACTCCCTCGCCACCAACCCTAATCATCCGGAGGATCACGGACTTGGCGGCGGCGGCTCCTGAGCTACTTTCCTCTTTCCTTCCTACCAGATTCAGCTCGTTGAGCGTGTAACCAGATTCAATTTGTGTAAACAGATAGTGAGAATCCTAGATCAATTGGTATCTAGAGCCATTTCCTACCACCTTCCACCGCAAATCTGGCCCCAACCTTTTGTTCTATCATCGAGACACGGCGCGAGAAGCAGAAGAGGCTCGCCATGGACAACGAAAATAAAAAAGTTCATGTGCGAGCTCGTGGGAGAGTTCTCCGACATCAAGGAGTCGATTGGCGACCTCTGCGCCGAGGTGGAGGCGATCCAGGAGTGGAAGCCGGATCTGGAGGCTCGCATCTCCGAGCTGCAGGAGGCGGTGGGCGCGCTTCAGCGGGGGGCGCCAGCGTACCAGCCCATGTGGTCATCGACATACTTGAGGGTGTGAGCAAGGAGGCGGAGAAGGCCAAGGGCGTCGCGCCATGGCAGCCGTCCTCGAGGCCAGTGAGCCACGGCGAACAATTTCAATCCCGGGGGCAGTTCCAAGGAACTACCCAGGGCACAGGTCAACAACAGTTCCCATCCGTTCCTCCGCAACAGCTAGTCGCACTGTCATCTCCGTTCCCTTTCACCAGTCCTCTATCAGGGGGTGGGTACGTCTCGACGTCCCACGGAGGGGGAAGCGGCCACTCCTTCTAGGCCATGACCTTTCCACAGTTTGAGGGTTCCTTTGATTCAAAGGATTTGCATAGGAATTTTGGAGGATTAGAATCCTTAGGAAATTTTCCTATATTGGTTGTTTGATTCATAGGATTGAATCCTATAGGATTTTTTCCTAAGGAATTTTTTGTACTACTTCCCATAGGATTTCTAGCATCCAGTCAAACCTCTTTGAAAGAATCCTTCGTTTTTCCTATGATGCAATCAAACAACCTAAAATCCTATAGGATTGAGATGAGCATGACATTTCAATCCTATGTTTTTCCTATTCCCATGTTTTTACAATCCTGCGAATCAAAGAGGCCCTGATGGGGAAAACCTGCGGCTGTGGAAGATTATGTGCGAGCAGTATTTTGCGATGTATGGGATCGACAAGTCCTTTTGGTTGCCCATGGCCACGCTCAATTTTTCCAACACCACCACTATCTGGCTGCAGTCCGTCCAACGCAAAGTATCTGGACTAAATTGGGAGGGGTTTGTGAGTTTTTATGTGGGAAGTTTGGGATCGATCAGCACCAGCAGTTAATTAGACAGTTTTACCACAGTAAGCAAGTTGGTTCAGTAGCAGATTACATTGAACAATTTGATGCCTTGATGAATCATTTGCTCTCATATTCAGAGCCCATTCACCCTTTGTACTTTTTTACGAGGTTCGTGGAGGGGCTATGCAACGACATCGGGGCGGTGGTGCTCATCCGGCGGCCGACGGACCTGGACACGGCCGGTTCCTTGGCTCTCCTGCAAGAGGAACTGGCCAAGGGCTTCCGACGGGAACGAGCGCGCCGCCAGGACTCGACGGCGTCTCAGCCCTCGTCAAGCCGGCATCAAATCTGCCCCTGGCGGCGTCTGTGCCTCGCGCTGGTGGCCTGGCGGGAGCAGAGGATCGTCGAGCATTGGATGCTACAAGGCCGGTGCACGACACCGACAAGGTAGCTACCCTTCGCGCCTATCGGCGGGCGACGGGGTTGTGCTTCACTTGCGGGGAGCGGTGGGGACGCGACCATCGCTGCCCTGCCTGAGTTCCCCTCCATGTCATTGAAGAACTGATGCAGATGTTGGAAACTGAGGACAATGTGATGCCGACTGAAAACGAGCAGCAGAGCGATGAGGTGGCAAACTGCGTAGCTATATCTTTCCACGCGCTCGACGACACTGCATCCCCAAAAGCGCTCCAGCTGCAGGGGTGGGTGGGGGACACTAAGGTTTTGATGCTCATTGATTCATGCAGCCCATCGTCGTTCATCAAGCAGGAGTTGATCAGAACGGAGATCTGAGCAACTCCTCTGCTCGCCGACTTCGTGTACGTGTAGTAGATGCTGGCGAATTAGCATGCACACATGAGGTGGTGGATTGCCAATGGTGGAGCTAGGGCCAACAGTTTTCTTGCAGTTTGAAGGTTCTTCCTTTGCACGGTTACGATATCATATTGGGCATGGACTGGCTGGAGAGCCACAGCCCCACGCAAGTGGAATGGGAGAAGAAGTGCATCGAGTTTCAACACCATGGTAGCTGTATCAGATTGCAGGGACTATTGAACGGTGGGCCATAGTGTTCCTTGGCATTAGTTGTGCAACTTCAAGCTCTCTACAAGGACAATGCCAACCTGCTCATCCTTCAATTGTGCCAAGTGGAGCAACAACAACCCAGGCCTACGCTCCCGAAGGTAGCAGAATTGCTCAGCCATTACAAGAGTGTCTACGAGGAACCCATAGGGCTGCCACCTAAACGAGCTTGTGATCACTGCAACCCGCTGCTGCTGGGGGTGAAGCCATTTGCCATCAGGCCATATCGCTACCCTCCTGCACTGAAAACAGAGATTGAGAAACAGGTGGCCGATCTTTTGCGTAGGGGAATCATCTAGCTCAGTCATAGCCCTTTTTCATCACCCGTGGTGCTGGTTCGTAAGAAAGACCTCACCTGGAGGCTGTGTGTGGATTACCGGCACCTCAACGCGTTAACGTGTGATGTCTACTACACAACCTTCTTCGTGTAGACGTTGTTGGGCCTCCAAGTGCAGAGGTTTGTAGGACGGTAGCAAATTTCCCTCAAGTGGATGACCTAAGGTTTATCAATTCGTGGGAGGCGTAGGATGAAGATGGTCTCTCTCAAACAACCCTGCAACCAAATAGCAAAGAGTCTCTTGTGTCCCCAACATACCCAATACAATGGTAAATTGTATAGATGCACTAGTTCGGCAAAGAGATGGTGATACAAGTGCAATATGGATGGTAGATATGGATTTTTGTAATCTAAGATTATAAAAACAGCAAGGTAACTAGTAACAAAAGTGGGCGTAAAAATGGTATTGCAATGCTTCGAAACAAGGCCTAGGGTTCATACTTTCACTAGTGCAAGTTCTCTCAACAATAATAACATAATTGGATCATATAACAATCCCTCAACGTGCAAAAAAGAGTCACTCCAAAGTCACTAATATTGGAGAACAAATAAAGAGATTATTGTAGGTCACGAAACTACCTCAAAGTTATTCTTTCCTATCAATCCATTGGGCTATTCCTATAAGTGTCACAAACAGCCCTAGAGTTCGTAGTAAAAAATAACACCTTAAGACACACATCAACCAAAACCCTAATGTCACCTAGATACTCCAATGTCACCTCAAGTATCCGCGGGTATGATTATACGATATGCATCACACAATCTCAGGTTCGTCTATTAAACCAACACAAAGAACTTCAAAGAGTGCCCCAAAGTTTCTACCGGAGAGTCAAGACGAAAACGTGTGCCAACCCCTATGCATAAGTTCACAAGGTCACTGAACCCGCAGGTTGATCACCAAGACATACATCAAGTGGATCACGTGAATATCCCATTGTCAGTACAGATAAGCACATGCAAGACATACATCAAGTGTTCTCAAATCCTTAAAGGCTCAATCCGATAAGATAAATTCAAAGGGAAAACTCAATCCATTACAAGAAGGTAGATGGGAGAAACATCATAAGATCCAACTATAGTATTTTTTGTATTTTCTAGAAAAAATCTCCGTTGATTTTCAGTGCATTACGAGAACTTTTATTTCTGCACAAAAACAACACCACGGTAGTTCTGCTGAAAACAGCGTCAGTCCAGGTTAGTTCTATTCAAATCATACCAAAATCATGTAAAAATATTGTAAACATGTTATGAATACATAAAAAATTATAGATACGTTGGAGACGTATCAACGTGCAAGTCCAAGTTTCCCCTGCCAGTGATTGATGAGTTGTTGGATGAATTGTCAGGCGCATGTTGGTTCTCCAAGCTGGATCTCTCGGTGGGTTACCATCAGATCTGTTTGGCAGATGGGGAAGCTCCCAAAACAACATTTTAGATCCACATCAGACACTACGAGTACAAGGTTATGTCATTTGGACTCGCAGAAGCACAAGACACATTCCAAGGTATGATGAATGCTACTTTAGTTCCGGTGTCAAGGGTGTGTGCCATCGCTTTCTTCGATGACATCCTTGTCTTTAGCGCTACCCTGGAGGACCACTTGAGAGGCTTGGAGCAGGTGCTAGGACTGGTGAAGAAGGACCAGTCGCAAGTGAATGAATCAAAGTGTTTATTCGCCCAGCAGCAGCTATAGTACTTGGGTCACCGGATCAGTGCGCAGGGGGTGGCAACTGAGGAAGACAAGGTTGAGGCAGTCAAGAAGTGGCCGACCCCCGTGACAGTGAAGGAACTCCGCGGGTTCCTAGGGCTCACGAGGTACTGCCGCAAGTTCCTGAGGCATTTTGGTATGATTGGTCGTCCGTTGACTCAACTGTTGCGAAAAGGAGCGTTGTTTGTTTGGACTGAGAAACACCAGTCCGCGTTCGAAGCCCTCAAGGAAGCTCTGATCACGGCCCCTGTCCTTGCACTACCTGACTTCACGAAGACCTTTGTGGTGGAAACGGACGCGTGTGACAAGGGAATAGGGTAAGTCCTACAGCAGGAGGGACACCCGATTGCTTATTTGAGCAAAGCACTGGGTACCAAGTCGGCGGGGTTGTCAACTTATGAGAAGGAGTGCATGGCTATATTGCACGCTGTCAACAAGTGGCGATCATATCTGCAATTGTTCTAGGTCATCATCAAAATGGATCAAAAAAGTCTAATACATTTGGAGGAGCAGTGACTCTCGACCGTATAGCAGCACAAGACCTTCACTAAGCTGTTAGGACTTTGTTGTCGCATCTGTTACAAGCGAGGGGAAGAGAACAGGACCGCGGACGCGCTATCTCGTCGCAACCATGAGCCACATGAATAAGTGGTAGCCATCACCGAATGCTGGCTGACTTGGTTGGAGGAAGTACAACAGGGCTACACGGAGGATGTTCAAAGCCAGAAGTTACTGACTAGTTTGGCTACGAGATCACAACCAGGTCCCTTCTCCTTGCAACAGGGTCTGCAGTGTTATAAGGATCGGATATGGCTGGGGCAGAACCATAGCGTGCAACGCAAGGTCACGGCGGCATTACATGATGCTGCGGTAGGAGGCCACTCTGGTTTTCCTGTTACTTTGGCTCGCATCAAGAAACATTTCACTTGGTCGGGCATGCGCCGCACCGTCAGGGAGTTTGTTCGCACTTGTTCTATCTTCCAGCAAGCGAAACCAGAGCGCTCTCGCTACCCCGGTCTGCTCCAGCCCGTCCCCATTCCGAGTCAACCATAGGAGCTGGCTACCATGGACTTCATCGATGGGCTGCCTCCCTCTGCCCGCTACAATTGCATCATGATGGTGGTGGACAAGCTAACCAAGTGTGCACACTTTGTTCCTCTCGTGCATCCTTTCACTGCTCAAACTATGTCTCAACAGTTCATGGATCACATCTACAAGCACCACGGAATGTCGAGGTACATCATATCATATCGAGATCCTATTTTCACCAGCCGCTTTTGGCAACATCTCTTCAAGTTGACTGGAAATGATCTATTCCCGAGCACAGCAAGGCATCCGTGGACGGATAGACAGACCGAAAGACTCAACCAATGTGTGGAGACATTCTTGCGCTGCTACTCCTAGGCCTCTCCTAAGGGTGGTCCAAGTGGCTGTCTTTGGCAGAATTTTGGTACAACACGAACACCCATTCCAGTCTGGGCAGGTCACCTTTCGCAGTACTCTATGGGAGGGAACCTAGGGCCTTGGGACTTGTTACAAGAGACAATGATCTACCTCTGGATGTTCGCACTTGGCTGGAAGAAAGGCAGCTCATGTTGGAGTTGGTGAAGCGACATTTGCATCGAGCTCAACAGAGGATGAAGGAACAAGCAGACAAGAAACGCTCGGAACGGTCCTTTCAGCCAGGAGACCAAGTATACCTAAAGCTACAATTGTATGTGCAGTCATCAGTCTCTCAGCGGGCGTGCCACAAGCTGCCATTTAAATTCTACGAGCCTTTTCAAGTGCTGGCAAAAATTGGGGAAGTGACTTACATGTTGCAATTGCCGGAGGGATCCTTGGTGCACCCCGTCTTCCACTTCTCGTAGCTCAAGGAGGCCAACATCAGACCGGAACAAATAGTCGGTGCTCTCCCTGCTAACGTGTCAGTTTTTCAGGTTCCTTTGGAAGTCCTGGACTACCGATGAAGTAAGGCACCAAACAGGATGATTAGACAAGGCAAGATTTGCTGGACCGGAGCCCCAAGTGATGAAACTACGTGGGAAGATTTGGAGGATCTCCACCGGAGGTTCCTGCGAGCTCCAGCCTGGGTGCCCCTGCGCATCCTCGACAAGTGTGACAAGCACACCAGGCGCAAGACGGTGCACCAGGGCCTCACCCATTGGTCGTACTCTTCAGCTGACAAGGCCAAGTGGGAATATCTTCACCATCTCCAACAGTGTTTTCCTGATGCTCCGACAAGCCATTTTTCAAGAAGAGGGGATTGTCAGCGATGCTATGGAGCCAGCGACGGACGGCGATATGACCCAGGAGGACGCTAGACCAGAGGAGGGGGGTCTAAGACAAGCCCAAGCGTGAGAAGAAGCCCAACCCACGAGTCTCAGGCCCGGAGTGGGTGACCAACCTAGGTACCCGAGGCGAGGCTGGTGCAAAAGGACTCCCGCGCCACCAACCCTAATCATCCGGAGGATCACGGACTTGGCGGCAACGACTCCTGAGCTACTTTCTTCTTTCCTTCCTACCAGATTCAGCTCATTGAGCGTGTAACCAGACTCAATTTGTGTAAATAGAGAGTGAGAATCCTAGTAGTTCCTATGAGAAGCTGTCACGCGTGACACACGGCTATTGAGGTATTTGCGCTATCCACAATCCTTTGCTTGAAATACTTGTGAATCTTATCAAACATCTCCCAAATTATTCGTCCCATATATAGAACCACATATCCCAATTAGTCGTCGGCTAACTCCTTGTCGTTTCTACGACGACAAAGTCAAAGTTTCTTTCTACGAGTCTATTGATGACTGAATCTAGTATACGTAGCAGGGCTACTTGGTTAGGATTTTTTCTTTGTTAATACAACACAAACGCTGACCCATTTATTGACGTATAAATGCAGAGCTCATCATTCCACATCAGCTCGAGTTTGTGGATGAACTGGCTGATGCGTGCAGTGATATCCGAGCCAAGAGACTTATACGTACGCACATATACTCATTCTTATGAAAGCGCACATGCACACCATATCTAAAAGAGAACTTTTGAGAGATTGAACTGGCAGATAATCTTGAGATTGACGAAGTCCGCACAACCGTCTTCATAGTCAATGAGACGTCTCCTCTTACTAAACGTACATCGTTGAAAGGTGTTAAATAAATTTTTAAAAAATACGAGCACCACTGATTTCTTTTTTTGGAAAGAAGGATGACCTCTTAACCTCTCCATCATGTAGTAATGCATGTAACCAACACATCGTTGAAAGATCTGAAATAAATTAAAAAAAACAAGCACGCACGTGAGGAAGTCTATTCCGCTTTCTTTATTGAAATAATATTAAAGCTTCGATGATGAGCATGTCGAAGTCAGGCAGACCGACTACGGCGTGCAAGAAAAATATATTATATTTACCCATAAGCACTTGGACGCGCCGCACTAAAACATCACCAACGCAGAGCGTACAGTTCTGTACATGCATGGGTCGGTCATGGCTCAACAGTAGTGTTCGGAGATGGCCGTGATTTGAAGCCCTACACTAAAACCCTGCTTTCGACGCAATAGTCGGGAACCTCACCGCCCATGTTTCGTGTCGGCTTGTACAGTTGCATGGAAGATTTCAAAAATAAGCCTAACAATATACTCCCTTAGTCCCAAAATACTTGTTGGATAAATTGATAAAAATAGATGTATCTAAAACTAAAATATGATTAGATACATTCATTCCGAGTATTTCCGGACGAAGGAAGTACTAGTAATATTCAGACCACGAGCATAGAAAACATAACAAAATCTATTGACACAATGTCACTGGCAATTTGTCAGCGTGATGGGCGGAGACATGCCAAGCAGAAAAACATCCATCGTCGGTGTCATCTCTCGTCTGGCGTCTGCATGGCCCTGCATGCCGGCCAATGGCCGCGCGGCAGTAACACCGACGAGCAAAGCATGCATCGCAGTGAACCCATGATACCATGAGGTACTACACCTGACCTGACCTGACCTGACCCGACCAAGCCTGACTTTGAGACAAAGTGACATTTGAGACAAGGTAGCATCCAAGGGTTCAGAGAACTACATGGACATGTGAAATGAGATCAAGACTTAGGCCAACTCCACCGCGAGACCCTAAACGGATATCCGTTTTGTCCGGATTTTGTTCGTTTGAGCAGCGGGATGGAGTCGTGTCCGGGCCTGTCCGGGGATGCAGTGGCCGTGCGCCCAGCGTGCGGCCGCATCATTTACCCCATCCTGTCCGCGCGTATGTAAAAAAAGGGAGAAACATGTCAAATGCCAAAGCCCTACGGCCGCAGTTCATCACACACGCCGGCAACAAAGCCAGCGGCTTACACGTCCATCGCTGGCATCAGCCAACGGCCGGCAACACAGCCGGCCTCCAAAATGAATGGTTGTCCTCGCCGGCACACAGCCAGCGGCCGGCAACACAGCGGGCCTTCAAAATGAATGTTTTTCTCGTCGGCACACGGCCAGCGGCCCATCAGGGCGGGCGGCAACCATGCCAGCCTCCAAAAAAAGAATGGCCACGACCGATCAGACGACCTAGTTCAGGCCGTCGGCGTCGAGCATCTCCTTCAGCCTAGCCTCGAACCAGACCCTCGTCTTCTCGCTCATCTTCTACAAGTCGACACTCATGATCACCAGGGCCACCTCTTTCGCTTTGGTGGCGGCATTGGTGGCCTCGATGTCGAGTTGCCTTTGCCTGGCCTTGACGTTGTCGGCCTCGATGTCGAGCTGACGTTGCCGGGCCGCCTCCTCGATGTCGAGCTGCCTCTGTCGGGCCGCCTCCTCCATGTCGATCTTCCTTCTCTTGACCGCCTCCTCCATCTCAAGCTTCTTTGTTTGGAGCTCTAGGTATTGCTTTATTTGCTCGTCCTTGTTTTGCCGCTTCTTCTTGTGTGTATGAACCCGTGCGAATGCTCTTCCTCTTCTTTTGTGTTTCCGCTCTTCGTGTCAGCTAGTCAATGAACAATGGCTCACCACTAATGTCAACGTCATTGATTTCTTCTTCATCACCTTCAACATAGATGTCATCGTCTTCATGCCACGAGTCACCATGGTCGTAGTCAGCACGGTTGTCGCCATCTTCACCGGCAGTGAACTGGCCGCGGCCATCCTGACTTTGGGTCTCCTCGGGGTCGTAGACAGGGACGTGACCTCCATCATAGATCACTTCCTCCATGAACTGGTCGTAATAGGGGTCGTCGACCGGTGCTGTTGGTCTTGGCATTCCGTCGAACAAGACGCGGGGGGACGGCATGGTGCCGGTAAACGGTGGCCGTGCTTGCTTTCTTTGCATCTCGCCGGCCGGCCGGCCGCCGCTGCTGCACCCGGGGGTGACGTTGAGGTCGATCATGGCCGAGGGGCGTGGTGTGGTCGGCGCGATCACGCTCACGTCCGGCGACCCCTCGAAACGGGTTTGGCCGTCGTGCCTTGGCGGAGGAAAGCCGGGCGACAAGGGCGTGGTCCGCGACTGGCAATGCGGAGGCCGGGCGACCGACGACCCTGTGCTCGCCGGACCGACGACCCCTCCAGAGAAACCGACCGGGCGACAAATGCCATGCATGAGAAGGGCGTGCGCTTTGCTGACGATGGCCTCCTTCTCCTCGACCTCGGTCTTGTGCCGCGCGGCCCCAATCGCAGCGCGTTCGGCCGCTCTCTTGGCCGTGGCGATGTTGTTCTTGGCGACCACCCTCCGGTCCCTCCTCTTCGTCGATTCCGCGTCCACCTTGG
Source organism: Triticum dicoccoides (assembly GCF_002162155.2). NCBI lineage: Eukaryota > Viridiplantae > Streptophyta > Magnoliopsida > Poales > Poaceae > Triticum > Triticum dicoccoides. The sequence goes on along the minus strand of NC_041385.1, from coordinate 166,529,486 downwards.
CGATCTCCTCCGGCGTGCACTTCGACCGCGGCTTCTTTGGCGCCTTGCCCTTCTTCTTGGCCATTCCGGGCGGGTCGACGACCGGGCCGCCGGAGTTCGGCTGGGCGTCGGCCATGGACGGGAGCGGGAGTGGTACGGGCGGGACGTGGGAGGGTTTG
>NC_041385.1:166498823-166528844 GCF_002162155.2 Triticum dicoccoides | reverse complement strand
CACCGACAGGCGGGCCAGGGGCGGACAAGCGCGCGCGTCCCGCCCGTCCGTGCGCTGTCCGTTTCGCCCTAAAAACGGCGCAAACTTGGGCCGCGGATGGATCGAAAGCGGACACAAAACGGACAAATATCCGTTTGCTCCCGCGCGCTAGGCCTCCTAATTTGTTTACCCCAAATGGACGGGGCCGGACAGAATAGGGTCGCGCGGTGAAGTTGGGGTTAACCATTGCACTCGCTGCTCGGCATTTTCCCAAGCGACGTGTTCCAGGATGCAAGGATGATCTTGACCAATTAGATTTCTTTTTTGAGATTATCGATGGGCAGCCGTCGGGTTCGTGAATCAGCGCCTTCTGCGCCGGTCATCTGGCGCCCACCACTAAGCAAGTATGGGCCGACCCATCAGGCAAGTGATCGCTCGCCTAGGTCTGCGGTTGACTTTTAGGGAAAACTAGAAAAAATATCTAAAATGGAAAAAATCAAAAAAAAGTTTATGAACTCGATAAAATTTTGTGATTATGGTTTTTTTCATGAATTTGAAAATGGTTTGAGGATTTGAAAAAGAAAAAAATTGAAAAAAACTTCAGCAATTTAAAAAAAGCTTGAAAAGTTTCTAGGGATTTTTTAAATTTTTTTGCGGATATGGAAAACGTTCACTGATTTTTTACAGAGGCGATGAATTTGAAAAAAGTTCACAGGCTTTTTGAAAAAAGGTTCATGAATTTGAAAAAGCTCAAGAATGTTTAAAAAATCAATTTTGAAAGAAGTTCACGCATATAAAAAATAAAAAATAAAAAAATGGCAGAAGATAGCGGACTACAGTTCCTAAATGACCTTTTTTACGGGGTGGAGATTCGTGAATAATGTGGGCCTGTGATGGAACACATGATCGTTATGCCTCTGTATGGTAGGCACGGCCCGTTATGACGACACTCCGACGAGCCTCAAAACAAGTCCAAGTGCATATACCGAAGCCCACTTCCTTAAAGCTAAAATTAGGAGTAAACGTGAAATGAGCCCATTCGTGTACGTGCCAGTTGATCTTCCTTGAAGCTAAAATTAGGCTTGCGCGCCAGTTGCAGAAATGCCGCGTACGATGGTTCCGATCGGGCCGGGCGCCGTGGCCGAGGCCGCAACGCGCGGCGGCACCGGCCAAGCCGACGTGCGGCCGCCCTCATTCCTCTCCCGTCCAGCTCCTCCATTCCAAATCCCCTTTCCCCCGCGTCTCCTCTTCATCTCTCCCTCCTGCCATCCCCTTCAAAGAGAGAAGAAGGCATGGAGGGATCCACCCTAGCCGCAGACCGACAAACCGCAAGAAACCAGCAACCAGACTGAAGACCGACATGGCCCGGATCGGCGTTGCAGTGCTCGCCCTCCTGGTGGCCGCCGCGGCGGTCGCCTGCCTGCCGGCCCCGGCCTCCGCCGGCGAGCAGGACTCCATACTGCTGTCGCGCGCGGCGACCTGCGACGGGGCCGTCGGGGAGTGCGGCGTGGACGAGGACGAGGAGATGGGGACGGGCGCCTACGGCACAGGCGAGGCCCTGCGCCGGTCGCTGGCGCGGAAGCCGACGGCCAGGTACATCAGCTACGCGGCGCTGCGCGCCGACCAGGTCCCCTGCAACAAGCGCGACAAGTCCTACTACACCAACTGCGGCTCGATGCAGCAGGCCAACCCCTACACGCGCGGCTGCTCCGCCATCACGCGCTGCGCGCGCAACATGAACTGATTCGTCGTCCGTATGCCCGCCTCTGCTGCCTCGTCGATCTCGCGCACGTACGGCAATCATCGATACGTGCGTACGAACGGAGAGGGAACGTGACCGTGTGAGCGCCTAATTAAGCACTGTATGCGTTTGTGCTGCTTCAACATTGATCCAACAAAATCAACGACTGTTATTGTTTTCGTGAGTAGCTTCTATCTATGTATCCACCGTGTTCCTGCTATTGCCATGCCAATTTATTCCTTCTGAAAAATGTTTGTATATTTGAAGAAGAACAGAGTTTTTTTTTCCGCCTCTATTTTGATATGCTTGTAATTTTCATAAACGAGTTAGAATTTGTGGATATGTTCTATTTACTCGATTTAATTATTGAAATTCAGTATATGGCGACATAACAACACCGTTTATGGTCATTCCCATCATGGTTACCGTTTTCTTATACAATTTTTTGGCAATTTCTATTTGACGCTTCAGGGTCCGTTATAGGCCATTTTGCAAACAGGCATCGGAAGCACACAACCACTTCCGCGAGCAATGCCGGCCCGTTTTCACTTCTCTGTTTCCTAAACTGAGAAAAAACGTGCACAATCTGTGATTCAAACCCACGACGTGCGAGTTTCATTTAAGATGCGATAAGCACCCAGCCACCTCACCTTAATCTGATTACATAGATATATTTCCTCTTTTCTTCTCTGTTATCTTTTTTTTCGTTCCTTTTTTTTTCATTTTTTGGTCCCTTTTTTTCCTTTTTCTACTTGGCGAACTTTTTCTTCAAACACATGATTTTTTTTTCAAAATGCAAGAAAATTTTCAATTCGATGAACTTTTTTTAAAAATGGATGATCTTTTTTTCGAATTTGATGAACTTTTTCATTTTTTCAAAGAATATATTTCAAATTGAATGATTTTTTCAATTTCAATAATCTTTTCAAAATTTGTTGAACTTTTTAAAAATTTGATGAACTTTTTTCAAATTTGTGAACCACTTTCAAAATCAATGAAATATTTTTCAAATTTGATGAACTTTTTTCAAAATTGATATTTTTTAAATTCGATGGACTTTTTCCATAATCGATGAACTTTTTTCAAAATGATTTTTTTTCAAAATTGATGAACTTTTTTCCTATTTTCACGTTCTTTTATAATTTTTTAACCTTTTCCCAAATTTGTGGTTTCTTTATATTCTTTTGAGTTTCTTCTCAAATAATCAAAACCGGGGATTTTTTTTGCCACTCTAGCTTTTGCCCACTTTGCTTATGCCACTCTAGAATTTGACATATCACTTTTGCCACTCTTAGCTTTGACAATTATCACAATTGCCATTATGTGGCAAAATCAAATTTTTTAGAGATGCAGTTGTGATACATTGTCAAAATCTAAGAGTGGCAAAAGTGAAATGAAAAACTATTGCTTTTGCCATACAATGGCATTTGTGATGTATTGTCAAAAGTTTTTTTTCCCAACGGGGCTCACACCCCTTTCCATTAACTTTGCAATCAACGGAAATACAGAAGTTCAGTTCAGTTGGTCTCCAGGAACCACATCCAAAATAAAACAACCACCAGAACCAAAATAGGACTAAAAGGGGGAAAGCGAGCTGGAGCACCGCCAGGAAACCCACAACTGGAAGATCCTGAAACGGATCATCCGCCATGAGGCGAAAACCCGACGACACTAACAAGCTATTATCCTAGACAGCAAAATATAAGGATGAAACTACGCAGCCACCCAGGGGGCATAAAGCAGCTATGAGTCAACTTCTGACAGGCACCAGAACGATCATCAAACCCCAGTGGAATTTCACGAAACTGGTAAGAGGACCAGGCTAGCCGATCTTAACTCCATCTCCATCCCTCAAAAGCATCCTTCCCTTTGTGTATGACCTGTCTGCTAGAGCTGCTGCCACAAACACCAGTCTTTTCACCCCAGCTTGGAACCTCGCCCTGTCTTCTTCTTTCAGCAATCCTGCCCAGTACAACATAAAAGAGCAAGCACTGAAAATAGCCTCCAGCGATGTACGAGCATTGTATTTATCAAAGGTAACTTTATTTCGGAGGCACCAAATCCCCCAGCAAATAGCAGCAATAATCATCATATAGAATTTCTTTCCGCCTGGGAAACATTTATATAGCCACGCTCAACATTGCCACAGTGATCGGGGGCAATAGGAAGCCCCAACCGTAGCACCCAAGACCCCCCAAACAGTTCGGGCAAGCGGACACGTAAAGAACAGACGATTAGCAAAAGTGAGATGTCAAATTCTAGAATGGCATAAGCAAAGTGAGCAAAAGTGAGCAAAAGCTGGAGTGGCAAAAACAAAGTCAAATAGCTCTCGTTCCTAATAGTGGACAAGCTATGTCGCTCAGTCTTTTGGTTATGATGCCAGGTTTGTTTGTTCCGTTAAGAGTTCAAATCCTGCTTCGTTCACATGCCGAACATATTTCTTTTTTGAAGTTTTTTCTTAAGAATGTTGTTGGGCCAGCCCGCCCGCTTCCCTGCAAGCGCCAGTCAGGGTGAACGAGCGCTTACAATGCCAAATAGGAGCTCCCATTTTTTTTGAGGGAAACTGTTTTCTTATAGATGTAGTAACAATTTATTGTACGCTGCTATTTGGGAAGCCCATTCCCATCATGGTCTTCCCAAATAGTAGCATAGTGATGATCCCAAGGTGGTGCCATAACCAAACAAAGCCTACACCGAAGGGCGCATCCACATTTTAACAAAAGAATGTTATAGATAAAGAGGAAGCTGATAAGATAAGTGCGAAAAAAGAAAAAGAAACCATAACTAATAATAGAATATTCAATTTAATAACCCACGCTTGGCCAGATTGTCGTCGATGAGGATCTTGCCTTTCAGAAAAAAGTATGAAGAAAAGCCTGCATTTGGCAGGGAAGTGCATGGATGAAACCGGGCACATATGAACCCATTTCAGAAAACATATTTCTAAATGCTAAAAAAGAATCTAAAATGGTTGCATGGATACGTCCTCATGTTCTATGCGGCGTGTGCAAAAAGACGAAATTTTATATCGTGAAACGCTATTTAGAAGCACTGAAACTTGTCTTTTTTACAGAGACAAAATAAAAAGACTTTTTTCACAAAACTTTGTGCCGCACACACACATTTGCGAACATGTATGTGTGAAATTTTCTTTTGAATTTTTTGACTTTTTAAAATGTGCTTAAAGGGCATTTTTTTTGAAAAATGGGTGCATATGCCCATGGGTGGAGAGACTGTTGTGCTATACTGCAATATTTCAAAGAAATGACAGTCTGTAAACCAGCACCTGGAAATTCTGTCCTATTATGGAAAGTTGTTTGGAAAGAAGACACTTTGGAAAACAAATTCCCTCAACTCCACTCACATGCCAAAAATGATAGCATCATTATAGCCACATCAATCAATATTAATGAGAGTGATTTCTACAGCATGTTTCATCTTCCAATGTCCTCGGTTGCTGTACAACAAAGTCAAGAACTGCACAGCATGTTAACTGAAGGATTCAACAACAGCAATAGAGACACTTGGCACTTCAAGTGGCAGTGTAAGCACTATTCCAATAAAAGAATATATCTACATCTTATTGGTGACCCACCTGAGGCCCCAAAGGCTTTTCAATGGATTTGGAAATCCAACTGCCTACCAAAACAAAAGTTCTTCTTTTGGCTATTGCTGCTGGATAGACTTAATACCAGAGATTTGCTGGTGAGGAAAAACTCCTACATTGAAGAGAGCAGTTGTGTTCTTTGTGAGGAGGAACCCAATGAATGTCTTCAACATCTTTTCTTCAGCTGTGATTTCAGTCAATTTTTTGGATGAATTTGGATTGTAATGGAACACTGACCTGAACATCAATGACATGATGATAGAAGCCAAAAACAGAACCAAAATGGTAGGATTTAAGGAATTCATAATGGCAGGATGTTGGAGCATATGGAAACACAGAAATGCTATCATTTTTGACAACCAAACCAAAGACTGTGCATATTGCATTTCATGCTTCAAGGAACACATCAGCACCATCATCAAGAAGACAAAACCTAGTCTAAAAGAGGGAATGCAAGCTTGGCTAGACACTTTGTAATTATCTCACTGAATACTTCCAGGCACACATGTGTATAGCCACCTGTAATTGTCCCACCAATTAATAGAAAATGAGTTACAGTGGTGGTCTTCCCCACTGTGTTTCCTTAAAAAAATATGCCCATGGGTGCAGGATGTGCCCTCTCGCATTTGGCATGCAACCTTCAAGATCTTCTTGTAGTTTGCACGAGAGGTTTATCTGAGGAACTGGCTACCATAAGAATAACTTGTAGTCAACGCTACCCCAGCCCAAAAGAATTTTTTCATTACAACGTAGAAGTGGCCCCTGCAGACTGCATTTCGGCTTAGAATTAAGGACATCTTCAGGCAATGCACCAAAGAACAACCCGATCAAGCTCGGCTGCTCCTCAGCTAGCTCCTGTCGTGTGTAGCCTCCTGTGGTGGTTTCCTCAACAACAACAAAAAAGCTCTTGTGTGCTTCATCTCAACCAGCTGATGGCACCATGATGCACAACCTAGAGCCCGCAATGTCGTCCGACCATTGCTGAGGAGAAGGCAAGGAGGTTAGGAGGAGCTCCGCGTAGCAGTTGCAGTTGCTTAATGGTTGATTGAATTGGACTATACACATTAGAAATTTGTTTTCTCAGTAGCATTTTTTTTCAGAAAAGGAGGAGGACCCCCGGCCTCTACATCTGGACGATGCTTGCAGCCACTTTATTAATTATTCACACAAGACCTTACAAAGTCATACAATAATAAGACTAAAGCCACCGTCTAGGCAACATCTGTCACTACTCCTATCTAGTTGATGAAGGGATGCTGATAGTCTGGGCCTAATACCAAACAGACCTTGCAGCCAAACCTAACATCTAAGACCTGAGGTCCCAACTAGGACTCCTGCCAGGTATGGGGCACCCACCAGTCCGGCGCACTCCTCAACCAGGACGCCTGCCGGGTATGAGGCCACCACAACCACCTGCCACTAATCCATCTTCAGTGATGTACTGCTGCATCTACCTTGCCCGGTCTATCTGCCGTCGAAGCCACCACGACGCCAGACAACGCCACCATCCTGCGCCTGTCCATCATCACACGCCCACCGGCGAGACCCCGCTGCTCCATGCCTCTGAGACCCGCCGTTGTTGACATGCCAGATGCCACGCCACTCCTCCGTCACGAACACCACCTGTTGCCACTAGTCCCATCCCCTCCACCTCCAGTTCCTCTAACCGAGCACCCAGACGCCCCATGCGGCGCCTCCAAGAAGGGTACGACACACGCAGTGCCGCTGCCGCCGAATCTAAGGAGATTTTGGGTTTTCAGTCGGGCATGGGGTCGGGGTGGAGTGTAGGGACCTCGACGGTGCCTGCAAGGAGGAGAACGGCAACACCGGTCGTCGCCACCATCGGGATGAACGAGTCATCCAGAGTTTCCTCCGGTCCGATGTCACCTCTACCAGCCCCCGCGAATGCACCGAGGCCGACGACCGCGATCGTACGCCACCAAGTGCAGCGGGAGAGATCCTGCAGTGCGGAGGATATCCACCGGCAACTCACCACCCACGCGGTCAAGACACCGTCCATCCACCCCCCGCGAGCGTCACCAGCCGAGGGCGCCGTCGCCATGCCTAACGGGGCCGCCGCCCCAGGTCCAGGTGCCTCCATGATGGCCGGAGTGGCGAGATCCGCCACGAGCGGCGAGATCCTGCACCGACGTCCTTGATCGATCCCGCCGTCGCCGGGAGCCCGCACGCTGCTGGGAGTCCCACACCCATGGATCTGGGCACCCGTGCACTGCCGCAAGCTCGCCGCCTTCGGGATCTGCCACACCATCGAGGGCCGCACCCCGTGGGTCCGGGAGAGGGTGGAGAGACCCTCCACCGCCACTGTCGCACGCACGGGCTTTTCCTGGCACCGACCATCGCAGCGGTGGAGGGGGAGAAGGGCGCTGGAGGGTTACTAGGCGGCGGCAGCTGAGCCCTCCCGAGCCGCCCGTGGGGGAGGCGACGTGAGAGGCGCTGGAGATCCTCTCAGTAGCAATTTCTCACTACAAATTCTTTTGTCTTTCGCACCCAACCATTTTTTCCTAGCTCCGCCACGGCTTCCAGTGTATGTGCCGGAGGCGCATTAGTTCCAGGAGATTGCATCTTTCGTCCCAGAATCAAGAACAATATGCCGCAGCCTAGTCCACAGCCAAGTGAATTGATTGAGCTCAGGTTCAGACGAAATGTGCTGCAAACCCGAAAGCCAATGTTGATCATTTAGGGCTTGAGCTATAAAGAAGTTTTTCGGAAACATTGTCGAAGAAGGAGAGCCTCTCCCCCAACCCTATCCCTCCTGCGCCGCCACCCGCGGGGCGGCCGGGGAGGGTTCCCTAATCTCTGCCGCGCGTCCCCCTCCTTCACCCTGCTCCTCCCTCCCCACTGCCGGTGCGCGCGGCCGGGCGAAGCCCGGTCGATGCAGGCGGCTGTCGGTGTCAAAACCGGCGGATCTCGGGTAGGGGGTCCCGATCTGTGCGTCTTAGGCTGATAGTAACAGGAAGTAAGGGACACAATGTTTACCTAGGTTCGGGCCCTCTCGATGGAGGTAAAACCCTACTTCCTGCTTGATTAATATTGAAGATATGAGTAGTACAAGAGTAGATCTACCACGAGATCATAGAGGCTAAACCCTAGGAGCTAGCCTATGATGGTATGATTGTAATTGTGATCGGCCTTCTAAGGACCATCCTCTTTGGTTTATATAGACACCGGAGAGAGCTAGGGTTTACATGGAGTCGGTTACAAAGAAGGAAACATAATATCCGGATCGCCAAGCTTGTCTTCCACGCAAAGGAGAGTCCCATCCGGACACGGGCCGAAGTCTTGAGTCTTGTATCTTCACGCTTTAATAGTTCGGACGATGTATATAGTTCGGCTCTCCGGATACCCCCTAATCCAGGACTCCCTCAGTAGCCCCTGAACCAGGCTTCAATGTCAATGAGTCCGGCGCGCAGTCTTGTTTTCGGCAATGCAAGGCGGGTTCCCTTTCTGAATACTCCCATATACCCATCATGACGAACAATGTTCGGCATCTCATCAATGTTGTACTCCTCGGCTTCAGTGCTTCAATAATGACCATTTCCACGTGTCGAGCGAATGCGAGGAGTCGAGGTATTTTTGCATTTGCCACCCTCGGTTCTTCGGGCTATCCATCTATTTAAAGAGACGGGGATTCCCAGATCCAAACCTCACTCTCCCTCCTTGAGCAAGCATCCAACAGAGCGCCTGGAAAAAACCATCCCAACATGGCCGGTCATCGCAACTCTTCTTCTCGCTCCCCCTGCCCCAAGCCGGGGGACTGGGGAGAGTGTTCAGTTTCCCATAGCCGTTTGATAAAGTTACAAACCCAAGGGCTCCTCTCACCAGCGTTCATGGTCCCGGTCTGAGCCGGAGTGGCCACCTATAACAGTGGAGAACAAGCGGAGAGATCCCCCAATCCGTCTCCAGAGGAGCGAATATGCCTAATTCAGCATCTGTTAAGGGGCGTCGGGTTTCCTATTCATCCATTCCTTCGTGGGCTTCTGGAGTTCTACGGCCTCCAGTTGCACAACTTTACCCCAGCCTCCGTACTTCATATAGCAGGGTATGTCGCCCTTTGTGAGCTATTTCTAGGCTGCGGGCTCATTTCGGATTGTGGAAGAAGCTACTCTGCCTTGTCCCCCGCAACCAGGGAGAATCCCTATGTCAAGTGGGCGGGACCGAAGTATGGCGTATCGCCGAGACCGGATACCTATCCGGCACTCCCAAGAAGGCACCAGATAACTGGGCTTCAGAGTGGTTTTATATTGACGACGCTCCCCTGCCGGATCCAGTTCGGACAGGACTCCCCAAGTTCAGTAACACCCTGCCGAGGGCACATCTAAGATGCGCCCCCGAGGCCCCCAAGAAGAGGACTCCAGGGAAATACATTTCCTGATGAGCAGGATAAAGTTACTGGCCAAATCCGGACTGGCGATAGTTGAGGTCATGGCAAGATGCATAATGCGGGGAGTGCAACCGCTTCAATATCGGGGAAATCCCATGTGGCACTTCAACGGAACAGACGATGCCACCCGCTGTGGTCGTAAGGGTCCGGACTCCCCCGCCGCTCTGGCAAGGATACTGTCCGACTTATACAAAGGAGAAGAGGAAGACTTCCTCCATATCAAACCGCGGGACAGATTCTCCATGTATAATCCCCCAAACTGGGTAAGTCTTCATTTATTTTCTCGCTTCACTTATTGTGGCGTTCTTTGCTAAAGTTACCTGCATCGATATTTCCGAGCAGGAACTGAGGAGGGCCGTAGAAGGAATCTGTCGGATTTAGGGTTCCGGCAGACCCTTGAGGTTCAAACACTGGGGTGCGCGCGGAGGTTTCGCCTTCTACCTACCTATTCCTCGCCGAATCGCTAGATTCTAAAACAACGAGAAGAACAACACAAGAGACACAGGATTTATACTGGTTCAGGCCACCATTGTGGTGTAATACCCTACTCCAGTGTGTGGTGTGGTGGATTGCCTCTCAGGCTGATGATGAACAATACAAGGAAGAACAGCCTCGCGAGGGTCTGTTCTTGTGGTCTCTCTCTTTTTGCCGGCCGGATGGATCGATCCCCCTACCCTGTGGGTGGCTAGTCCTATTTATAGGCGAAGGCCCTGGGCCTCTTCCCAAATATTGAGCGGGAAGGGCGCCAACAATTGGCCAATTTGAAGGGGAACATCTAGTACACTTATCCTGACTAAAGTTGGTCCTCGCCTGTCAAAGGCTCTGGTGGTGACGCCGACTTGGGCTCCACGGTGACCTCCATCCTGCCATTGGACTGGTCTTGGTCTTGTTGCACCGAAATGGATGCCTTTGCTTGATGCTCTCGCCTGCGCTTGCTCCCCTTGCACCAAAGAGGAAAGAAGGACACTACGCGGGCTGGCGCCCGGCTGGCGCCCTTGGTCATCATGGCTTGCGTCATGGGCACCTCGCGAGGTACCCCGCCTTGAACTCTCCGCCTCCTCGTGAGCCAGCCTGACGAGGCCGTGCCTGAGGAAGCTCCTTGTCATCCGCCCCGCGAGGCTTGGCCCCTCGCGAGGGTCTTGAGCTTGTGCTGATGAAGATGGGTCGTGCTGGGCCCCCTTTAAGCCGCGCCGCAGGCCGCAGGCAGGCAAGTCTGGGGACCCCCGTTCCCAGAACGCCGACAGTAGCCCCCGGGCCCAAGGCGCGCCCGGACTTGGCCGAGCAGAGAGGCGAAAGGGCAAGTGCGAAGCGTCGCGGGCCCTAACAGCCTGCGGCCTTGGGCGCCGCGTGGCGGTTGATTGGACGTGGGCGTCTCCGCAACCGTACTAGTTGATAAGAAGCGGCATCTACCCTCTGCCTCCTTTGCTCTCTCAAGTTGCTGCTCAGATCCCCTTTCTTGCGCCTCTCCTTCCTTCCTTCGAAATCTCCAGATCTACTCCACCCGCGCGCCCTAGCCAGACATGATGCCTCGCCAGGCCCCGGCCGGAGCTTGGTACTCGTACGCCCTGGACTCGCCAAACGTGTCGGAGGCGAGCCTTGCCCGGGTGCGCTAGTTGGCAGCGGCGCAGGGCGTCGACGGGGCGAAGGTGTTCAAGGCCGGCTCTGCCCTCCCTGAGGGCCAAGGAAGCACCTTCTATCTGCTCTTCGTGAGCGCCATTGTTGCCGGTCTGGTGCCTCCCTTCTCTGAGTTCTTCTTTTCCGTCCTCTGCCAATACAACCTTCAAGCTCTACATCTCCACCCCAATTCTGTCCTCCTTCTAGCAATCTTCGCCTACTATTGCGAGGCTCACGTGGGGGTGAAGCCCTTGGTGGCCCTGCTGCGCCACTACTTCTACCTCCGGCCCTCTCGCGGCCCCATCTCTGCGTGTGCGAGCCTTGTCGCGTACGACAGCTCCATCCCCATTTCGAATCCCGGGAAAAGGATTGAGGGCTTTAGGAGCAAGTGGGTCATGGTTGACGCTGGGCGCGTCCACCCCCGGCTGGCCTTGCCCTCGGGGCTCCCCTCGAGCTCCGACGACTGGTCTCGAGTGGAGCTTGCGGATCCCCGCACAAGGCTAGTGTTGGAGAAGATGGATGCGGATCTGAGGCCGGCCAGCATGGCGGCGGCAAAGCTGAACGACGCCTCGCTGCTGAGGGAGTTCCTGGAGCATCAGTTGGCTCCGCTTTGTCAGTACCCGCTTCCGATGTGGAGGCCCCACCCGAGCCCCGCGGTCCTGGCCGATGAGGATCTGGCCGCGGTCCTCCAGTCTTTGGTCGGGGGCGACGTGGCAAGGTTGGAGGGCGCTCCGACGCTCCTGTTCCTTCGCGAGGACTGGGAGCAGGTTGTGGGGTCCATGCCTGTCCTCGACGGGGACGGGCCTGTGCCCGCAGAGGCTCCTGAGGACCTGGTGGACGTATCCTCCGGCGAAGAGAGGAAGGAAGGGGAGCGGAAAAGGGGGCTGACTCTGAGGCAGAGTCAAGGGCTCCACCTCCTCGGCGCAAGTCCCGCACTCTTGGCCTCTCTCTGAGTGACGACGACGAGGGTGATGGCGAGCAGGGCGGCGGGAGCCTGCCCCCGGTTCCGAAGAAGGACCGGACTGGGCTGATCCCCCGCGGGTCCGCCCCAGCCCCGAGGTGATCCGCAGGCGCCCCAACTGCACCCGCACTCCTTGAGGCTGATCCTTGCAACCGGCTCTCGGGCTTCAAGTATGGCCGGAGGCTGCTCAAGTCCGCAGGCGACGACTTGTAAGTGCTTGATCCCTGTCTTGTTTCTTGTTTCGTCGCTGAGGCTTGACGCTCGCATCTTCCGGCTAGGCTGGCGCGCACGGCAAAGAAGCCGAAGGGGGCTCCTGAGACTCCATCCGCGGTAGCGCCTCTGCTCGTGAAAGAAGATGAACGTGGAGCGCGGGTCTCTCTTGCCCAGGCGTCCCTGCGAGGCCCTGCCGAGCCGGCTGGGGCGAGCTCGGCTCCTATGACCCTGGCGACCCCTGAGGCGCCCCCGCTTGACGCCGTCGCCACAGCCGCTGGGGTGCAGCAGGCTCCGCCTCAGGACACCGTGGTCACGCTGCCGCCTTATCCTCCTACTCCGCCGACTGCTACTTCCCCGTCTCCTCCTACTGTCCTGGATCGTGCTGCTGCCGAACTGGACCGTCTGCGGCGGGATCTTCTGAGCGCCGACCCTCGTTTGGTGGCGGGGCGCTTGGAGCTAGCCTCTAGCTGTATTCGCTCTGATGCTTCGATTCGGGCGGCGCTGGTCCAGGCCTCGATGGCCTGCGACAAGGAGAAGCAGGCCATCCTTGGGGCGAAGGTTGCCCGCGACGCCGCCTTGGGGGAGGCGGCTAATGCCCGAGGTCGTTGCGAGGTGCTGGAGGGCGAGCTGAAGGGCCTGCAGGACCGGCTCGCCGAGGAGACTCGCCTTCGCCTAGAGCAGGAGGACGGCATGAAGGCTCGCGAGGCGACCGTCAAGGACTGGGACGCCAAGTTCAAGAAGCGCCATGACCGCCTAGGCGCACTGGAGCAAGAGCTGGAGGCGAGGAAGGTTGAGTTGGACGGCAAGGCACGGGTTCTTGCCGAGGATCGTGTGGCCTTTGCGGAGATGGAGGAGAAGGCCCGAGCTTCACTGAAGACGCTTTATGAGAGCGGCCTGGAGAGCCCGCTGGCCGGCGAGGAGGACGGCCCCACCAAGCTGCTTCTTTTCCTGGTTCGTGCCCTTGACGATATCGCCCTTGGCCTCAGCCCTACGGCTGAGGCCGAGGCACGCGTCTTGTCTTCTGCGGTGCTGACGTGGGTGTTCACCCACATCTATCTTTGGGACCCCAACGTCGACCTCGACAGCCTGCTGGAGCCGGCGAGTGGCAAGCATGCCGCTGCCGCTGCTGAGGCTGTGAAGGGTCGTGCGGAGGCTCTGCTGGGGAAGTCCCGGGCCTTCAGCACCAGGCCGAAGCGGAGCGCTGCTAGCCCGGCAGCTCCTCAAGGCAAACCCGCTCCGCGCAACTCCACGGCCGACAAGTGACTCCGTTGTGGCTCCCGCCCTGCTTTTAGTTTATGCACATGTATCAGGCCTCGGTGAGGCGTTAAAACTTGCATTCGGTGCCGTGATAACAGTATGGACTGTAATATTTGCTTTTGAATTCCTTGAAATTTGTGCTATTTCCTTCCTACTTGCTTGTGTCCTACGCCGGTAGAGCCCGGCCCCGCGCATACCTCAGCCGCCGTTAGCCCCGACCGGAAACCAGGACGGGACCAAGGAGTGAGGGGCTACGTGACAAGTTAGGCTCCTGAGTCGCGATGCTCAGGAGTCCCCCTTGGCGCCCGAACAACAAGTAGGGAGGTGAGATGTGGGGGTGGATCTACCGTTCTACGTCTGCAGAGCCCGGCCCCGCGCATACCTCAACCGCCGTTAACCCCGACCGGAAACCAGGACGGGACCAAGGAGTGAGGGGCTACGTGACCAGTTAGGCTCCTGAGTCGCGATGCTCAGGAGTCCCCCTTGACGCTCAAACGGCCTTCATACCTTGGCTCCGCTCGGGGAGGGACGCGCGACGAACCAGGCCCAGGGGGGCCTGGCTGGGTGGCGTGCGCCTGGGCGTGACCCTGGTGTAGTCCCCGTGCCCAGCCCCCTCGCGCGGCACTCCCGAGGGGAGGCGTTGCGATGAGGCTAGACACTGAGCTTTGGGCTCCCTGAGGTTGATGCGGCCCGAGGGGCCACCCTCAGTTGTTTATCACCAGCGCAGAGCATAGCGCTTCCGTATGCGTACGAGCATAGCCGCTCCTCGGCAGTGTCGTCAGCCAGCGCGGAGTATGGTGCTTCCACTGGTGCGTGGGAGGGGGCTCCCCTCGGCTCCCCTCCGGGAGGAGCCCCCGGGGCGTGTATAGCCCCGCCCTGACAGGTGGCTGGCACGACAGGGCTTGACGAGGTGTATCTGGGCACCTGTGAGCCAGCGCGGGACTCACGGGGCCCTACCTCAAGGCGGGTTGCGCCTGGCTCTGGGCCTTATCTTGGAGTGTGTTCCTGCAAATTTGGCTAGATGCTGATGCTCTACGTCCTCGGGTCCCGGCTCTCGGGCTGGTCTCAGCCGTCGCTGGTATGCCGGGGCGCGATGCCGTGGGCAGACCAGAGGGTGAGGGCCGAAGAGCCGGTAGGAGCCCTGAGTCGTGATGCTCAGGCACCCCCCCCTTTAACGCGCAAGCTGGGTTAGATGTCAAAACTCTACGTCCTCGGGTCCCGGCTCTCGGGCTGGTCTCAGCCGTCGCTGGTGTGCCGGGGCGCGATGCCGTGGGCAGACCAAAGGGTGAGGGCCGGAGAGCCGGTAGGAGCCCTGAGTCGCGATGCTCAGGCACCCCCCTTTAACGCGCAAGCTGGGTTAGATGTCGAAACTCTATGTCCTCGGGTCCCGGCTCTTGGGCTGGTCTCAGCCGTCGCTGGTATGCCGGGGCGCGATGCCGTGGGCAGACCAGAGAGTGAGGGCTAGAGAGCCGGTAGGAGCCCTGAGTCGCGATGCTCAGGCACCCCCCCTTTAACACGCAAGCTTGCGACATCCAGGAAGAGAAAAGGTACCATGAACCGGCACCAAATAACAAGCACGACGGGTCGAAAACACAGCCCTAAGATAAATGCAAGAGGGGTACATGCCACTGGGTCTGACCCGAGCGGCTTGGGGATAATGCAGCCCGAGGGGTGCCCCCAGCAGAGCGAGCTAAGAACATGAAATAAAAGAGATACATGCCACAGGGACGGACCCACACGGCCTGGGAATAATGCAGCCCTGAGGGCGCTCCCAGCTGGAAATGAAACTAGAAAGATATCACCTGATGACGCTGAAGACAAAGGGGTGTTGATGCAGCAGACTCGGTGGGCTGCGGGAGCGGATCCTAACGAGCCCCCAGGCCCTGGGGCCTCGGGAGGCTCCGGAGGCGCTGGTGGCTCCTCGCAGACCGTCTCCATCTCCACCATGGCTGCGGAATGCCTGACCTCCTGAGCCTCCAGGATGGCCCTCATGATGCGCTGGTACATAACAGCCGCGTTCGGTGAGACGTAAGGCATGCGAACGTAGCTGTGGGGCGGGCCCTCGCAGCGTCCCACTCGTGAAGGCCAGAGGCGCTCCTGAGACGCGGCTTGGTTGAGCCCTGGTATGTCGATGCAGACCATCCTTGCCCGGATGGGGGGCCACAGCGGGTAAGCGGCGGCTGCCTCTCATGACCCTTGACTCCTGTAGCTCCTGAATGGCCTTGCTGACGAACTCCTGAGGGTTTGGCCCTCCTTTCCTTGCTCCTTCTTGATGGAGACGTGCTTCGAAGCACGCCTCCACGTGGTGCCCAAGTGCCTCCCTCGTGACCTTGGCGAGGTCGACGGCCCTCCAGGGGAGAGCCCCCGAGCCCTGCCTGAGGAGGGCGCCGGGCGCGCTTCCCTATGCGATGCCAGGAGGTTCCCCTTGAGTAGGCGCGGGCCCAGAGGGACCTGCCTCCTGAGGGGCCGGGCCGGTCGATGTCTTCTTCTTCTTGGGGGCGGCCTCAGGAAGCCTCCTGCTTCCGCGATCCGGGTCTTCTAGTGATGCGGCCTGAAAGGCTCTCTCCAGGGAGCAAACTGCATCTCTCTCTTCGCAGGGCATCGTGATGACCCCGCCACTTCCTGGCATCTTGAGGACGTTGTAGCCGTGGTGAGTCACGGCCATGAACTTGGCCAGCGCTGGGTACCCGAGGATGGCGTTGTACGGCAGGCGAATGTGGGCAACGTCGAAGTCGATGAGCTCGGTGCGGTAGTTGTCGCGTGCCCCGAAGGTGACAGGGAGGCGGACCTGACCAATCGGGACCGTGGAGCCGTCGGTGACTCCGGAGAAAGGCTTGGTGGGCTGAAGCTGACTGTAGGGTACTTGGAGATTGTTGAATGTTTCCACGGACAGGATGTTGAGCCCTGCCCCGCCATCAATGAGGGTCTTGGTGACTAGCACATTGCTGATGATTGGGGAACAAAGCATCGGGAGGACTCCGGCTGTGGCCGCGCACTTGAGCTGATCCACTGAGCTGAACGTGATGGCGCATGCCGCCCACCTGAGAGGGCGCGTGGCCTCGAGCTTGGGGAGGACCGCATTCACTTCGCAGGCGAACTGCTTGAAGATGCGCTAAGAGGCTGGGGCTTGAGCTCCGCCTAGGATGCAGGCGATCGCACGTGGTTCCTGGAAGCCCCCAGCCCCTTCGTCCTGATGACGGTCCTCATTTCTCCTTGGCTGCGGCGGTAGCGGAGGGAGGCCTGCGTTACCTTGTGGGCGATCCTCGCGAGGCTGATCCCTCCAGCCTCCCTCGCGAGGCGGGTCCTGCTAGCGATCCTCGCGAGGTTGGTCGCGCCGCCCTTGACGTGGGCCGCGGTCTTCCCAGCATCCTGCATTCCTTCCTCCTCCTCGTCCGTAGCCCCGGTCATTGCGGTCGGGATGCCGGCCAGTCCGTCCTTCGCGCACGGCCCTGAGCTCTTGGCATTCATTGGTGTTGTGGGTGTGGAGGTCGTGGCACATGCAGTACCGACTGCCCTTGGAGGATTCAGGCTGATCTCTGCCCCGCTTGGTGTCTGGTTCTGCCGTGAGCACGGCAGCCCCCTTGCGCTTCACGTCCTTGGCCTTGGGCTTCTTCTCTTCAGGGTCTGCGGCAGGAAATTCGAGGAGGGAGAGACGCCCTTCCTCAGCCCTGGCGCACTTGGTCGCCAGGTAGAACAGCTCCAAGGAAGTGCACAAATCTTCATGCATTGCGAGCTCCTCCTTCATCTTGACGTCACGCACGCCGTCAGAGAAGGCTGAGATGATGGCCTCCTCGGTCACCTTGGGAATCTTGAGGTGCGCGTTGTTGAAGTGCTGGATGTACTTCTGCAGGGTTTCCCCCGGTTGTTGCTTGATGCGGCGCATGTCACTCACAGCGGGTGGCCGGTCGCGAGTACCCTGGAAGTTGGCGATGAAGCGGGTGCGCATCTCGTCCCAGGAGGAGATCGTGCCTGGGGCCAGGTTCAGAAGCCAGGTGCGGGCCCCGTCCTTGAGAGCCATGGGAAATCAGTTCGCCATGACCTTCTCGTCTCCATTGGCAGCCTCGATGCCCAGCTCGTAGAGCTGGAGGAACTTTGCAGGGTCTGCCATGCCGTCGTAGCAAGGAGGCAGGTCTGGCTTGAACTTGCTGGGCCACGCGACGGTGCGTAGCTCGGTGGTGAAGGCGCGGCAGCCCGCTGTGGCCACAGGAGGCCTTGGAGGACAAAGGGCTCGGCCTTGCGAGTTCCCGTGCGCTGCAGCTAGGTGCAGCGGAGTCTTGATGTGCTGGAGCAGGAGCGTGGTCGGGACGAGCCGGAGCATGGAGCGCTCGGGCAGCTTCTCGAGGGCGTGGGACCTCTTGGCAGCTCTGCTCCTACCGCGCTGGTTCCTGACGGGGCGGGTTACGCCCAGGGGCCGCGCGCCTTGGAGCCAGGGCGCCTTCTTGAGGGGGAGGTGACTGAGGCGCCCCAGGAGCTTCATTGCCCGCGCATGGCAGGGCGCGGTGCAGTGAGAAAGATGGCGCGGGGAGCCCCCAGCGGCACGGACGAGTTCGGCGACTCGGTCGAGCCACTCTTCGTAGACGTCGTCGACTGGGCGGTAGCGCAGGAGCTCGTTTGCCGCGATGAGCACAGCTCAAGCCTCCATGGCCGCGCGGGGCGCGCGGGATGAAGAACCAGCGGGGGTGAGCGAGGGCGTAGCGGTGCGGCCGTCTCGCCTCATGGACGGGTGCTGGCACAATGCTTGCTGCTCGTTCCCCGCCGGGCCGGTGGCGCCGTTGACGGCAGGCGACGGGGAACGACGAGGGAGCCCGCCGACGGGAGCCGTCTGGGCGACGCAGGAAGCGAGGGCGGCTGGCGCTCGGCGCGAACCCGGCGTGCGTGAGACGTGGTTGCGACGGTGGGAGAAGAACAGGGCGACGGAAGACAAATTCCGGAGCACCCCTACCTGGCGCGCCAAATGTCGGATTTAGGGTTCCGGCAGACCCTTGAGGTTCGAACACTGGGGTGCGCACGGAGGTTTCGCCTTCTACCTACCTGTTCCTCGCCGAATCGCTAGGATCTAAAACTACAAGAAGAACAACACAAGAGACACAGGATTTATACTGGTTCAGGCCACCATTGTGGTGTAATACCCTACTCCAGTGTGTGGTGTGGTGGATTGCCTCTCAGGCTGATGATGAACAATACAAGGAAGAACAGCCTCGCGAGGGTCTGTTCTTGTGGTCTCTCTCTTTTTGCCGGCCGGATGGATCGATCCCCCTACCCTGTGGGTGGCTAGTCCTATTTATAGGCGAAGGCCCTGGGCCTCTTCCCAAATATTGAGCGGGAAGGGCGCCAACAATTGGCCAATTTGAAGGGGAACATCTAGTACACTTATCCTGACTAAAGTTGGTCCTCGCCTGTCAAAGGCTCTGGTGGTGACGCCAACTTGGGCTCCACGGTGACCTCCATCCTGCCGTTGGACTGGTCTTGGTCTTGTTGCACCGAAATGGATGCCTTTGCTTGACGCTCTCGCCTGCGCTTGCTCCCCTTGCACCAAAGAGGAAAGAAGGACACTGCGCGGGCTGGCGCCCGACTGGCGCCCTTGGTCGTTATGGCTTGCATCATGGGCACCTCGTGAGGTAGCCCACCTTGAACTCTCCGCCTCCTCGTGAGCCATCCTGACGAGGCCGTGCCTGAGGAAGCTCCTTGTCATCCGCCCCGCGAGGCTTGGCCCCTCGCGAGGGTCTTGAGCTTGTGCTGATGAAGATGGGCCGTGCTGGGCCCCCTCTGAGCCATGCCGCAGGCCGCAGGCAGGCAAGTCTGGGGACCCCCGTTCCCAGAACGCCGACAGAATCTCCAGCCCTTCCCCGCAGCCAGAGGACCCCGAAAGGGCCCTGGATCCAGGACTCGAAGAAGACCCAGATGCGGCCGTGGAGCTTGTCGATGGGATATTTTATCGGGCGAGTCGTGACGGCGCCTCAGTGGCTATCACTTCTGATTATCCCGGACTGCTACCTTCGTCGCGTGTAAGCCAAGCCAAAGACTCGATCCTCCAAAGAGGATTCTTTCCAGATGTCACACCTTATCCCTGATACGTCATGCTTTTGCAGAAGCGATGTTCGGAGCGCATGGCCGAGCCCCTAGGGACCCGTCAGCCACAGGCGTCCGAATTGGGTAGGCTCAAGAGGAAGGCGGTTAGAGCCGACACGCCTCTACAGAGGTAAGAAAACAACCTTTCATATAATTATTGTTATTTGAAGTATAACAGCGCCCTTTACATCATGGCAGGAAGAGGAGCATCCGGACTATATCTGGGGATCCTGCCAACCACGCCTCCACCAGCCGGGCTCTAGGACCAACTTCGAGAGAGGAGGCGGACGTAGGGCCGACGCCGCATAGTCCTCCGACAGAGGATGCAGATATGCTCTCTGCCACAAATTTTAAAGTAGAAAGTGCCATGAATCACCGGCGTCGACGGGCCGTGCTTCGCAACAACATCTTTTCCGAAGAGGCATTTAATGCTTTCAATTCGGGAGACGCATACATCCGAGCTGCTCAAAGCGGGCTCGCCCGGGCAACATCCCAGTATACCAAAGATATACGGGTAAGAAAGTTTGATGAGCATGTATAGCAGTAGCCCCTGAGACTTGAAACGGTTGGAACAACAGCTTTAAGTATCAATTTATGCGCAGGTTCTTGTAGATAAGAATGATCAATTGTCTCAGGAGCTAGAGGAGTGCAAGACCCAACTAAGGGCCGCAGTTGCCAAGCTAGAGGAATCCCAGAAGGCCTCATGTGGTAACATTTATCTTGATTGTACGAAAATGCACCAGTTAGTAGCTGGCTGGTATGACAAATTTAACAAAAAATTCTGTAGATAACCCCGGAGTAAATCCGGAAGGCGGGAGAGATGACGAGTCACATCTCCAGAGGCAACTAAAGGCCGGCAAGCGCATTCTTACACAAGTTAAGCAGGATAAGAATGCTCTCCAAGATGCCAATGTTCGGCTGGACGTGGAATTGAAAGACGTTCGTGCGCAGCTGGCGGACTCCGTGAAGGAGAACAAAAGGCTTCGCCGCGGCATTTATGGTAAGTGCCTAGACGAACTGTAGCATAGTTCGGCGGGGAAGTGTTATTAATAGAGTTTTGCTTGTAGGAATGCTGAAGGGTCGCCCTGGGGAGGAGATGTCTGCATCTGCAGGCGATTTGTTGCAAGACCTCTCACAGCTGCACGAGCGAGCTTGGCAGGCGATGCAGGGTGTAGCGCAGGCCTTGTGGCCGTCAAGCCTCCTGCCGAATGGCATGGGAGAGCTTGTGGGCATGCTTCAAGGAGCAAGGCGGCGCTTCCGACTATGGAAGATTTCAGCCTGCCGACAGGGTGCAAGGGAATCATGGGTTATGGTGAAAACGCGCTACACCAAGCTGGACCCAAACCATATGGCCGAAGTCGGACCGGTAGGGACAGATGGGCAAGAAATTCCCCTTGGTCTAGTATATGACCAGGTGGCGTTAGCCGCGAAGTATTCTCAGCAGGATTGTAAGCTAGATAACCTGTTGGATGGTATAGAGGATGAATATAGTCAGTCCATGTGACTGTGTAATTCAATGGACGTAAGTAGCCCCTAGCCGGATTAAAATCCTTTGTCATGGTGGACCTTTTCGCTTCAGCCCCCGGATCCTATAGTTCGGGGTGTGTCCGAATACCCGCTCAGTTATACAAAAACCGGAGTATGCGTGGAAACCAGGCGTAGGGGTCATAAGTGCTTGAACAGACAAGTACCCAACTAGTTATGTTATATTACATGGATAGTAAGAAACATCTTCCACGGAGAATAGTTCCGTTAAGGGTTCCTTTCCCTGGGTAAGCATGCGACAAGGCACATGTCCGAACTGCGAACCATGGCGCAGGATACAAAACTTCTGGGGATTTATGTTATAATAAACAAAGACATCTTTTGTTCACCGACCGAATATTCTCTTAAGGAAACTAGATTTCGGCTTCACCCAGTCTGAGGTACACATCCGGCTCAACCGGCAGTAACAATCGCAGAGGTACTCCCCTTATGCCCTAGCCGAATTAACGGGAACGTAGGGCATAAACACAGGAGCCAGGCAACCCAGCTTGGCCACGTCTTAAGTCATATCAATGCATATAATGGTGAAGAAAAGGCACACATGGAAAATACATGTGTGATGGTCAAAAAGCCTTTTAGAGTAAGTTATGTTTAGCTTCCGGATAGGAAGCCCCCAAGTATTGCTTACACACATAGTGCGGCCGAAATAATCCGGGAGTCCGCACTGTATTAAATACTTTGTGTGAAGAGAAAAAGATCGAGAAAGGGAAAAGGGGGGGAAGCATAATAAAAAAAAGGGTTAAGGAGACGAACACTGAGTTCGGTGCTAGGCGTAGAATCTTCGGAGTTTGTCCGCGTTCCATGGGTTCGGCTCGAGTCTGTTATCAGACGCATTACGTAGGCGGTACGCTCCTCCGGTGAGAACTTGGTCGATGACGAAGGGACCTTCCCACTTGGGTTTGAGCTTGTCCTTCTTCTTCTCCGGTAAGCATACGACGAGCTCGCCAATATTATAAGTTTTGGCCCGCACTTCTCTGCTTTGGTATCATCGAGCCTGTTGCTGATAGAATGCGAAACGGGCCTTAGCGACATCGCGCTCCTCCTCCAGGGCATCCAAATTATCCTGCCGATCTAACTCGGCTTCCTTCTCTTCGTACACGCGTACGCGTGGCGAATCATGTATGATGTCGCAAAGTAGTACTGCTTCCGCACCGTACACCATAAAGAATGGTGTGTATCCGATGGTGCGATTTGGTGTGGTCCGCA
This sequence comes from Triticum dicoccoides, assembly GCF_002162155.2. NCBI lineage: Eukaryota > Viridiplantae > Streptophyta > Magnoliopsida > Poales > Poaceae > Triticum > Triticum dicoccoides. The sequence goes on along the minus strand of NC_041385.1, from coordinate 166,506,250 downwards.
GCCCCCAGAGCACGGAGTCGAGCTCCTCGACCCAATGAATATCTGACTCTGTCAGGGATCGCACTAGTCTGGGTTTAATGCCGCTCATGATGAGACCGTTTGCCCGTTCGACCTGGCCATTTGTTTGAGGGTGGTAGATGGAAGCATAGTCGAGCTTAATGCCCATTTTGTGCACCAAGCTTTCACATCATCTTCCGTGAAATTTGAGCTATTATCGGTGATGATGCTGTGGGGGACACCGTATCGGTGTACGACCCCGGATATGAAGTCTATTAATTGTCCGGATTCGGCCGTTTTCACTGGTTTGGCTTCTATCCATTTGGTGAACTTATCTACCATGACCAATAGGTATTTTTTCTTGTGGCTTCCCCCTTTAAGGGGTCCAACCATATCCAGCCCCCATACCGCGAAAGGCCAAGTTATGGGGATTGTTTGGAGGGCGGTAGGGGGCATATGACTCTGATTGGCAAAGAGCTGGCAACTGACGCAGTGTTGGACAAGGTCCTGTGCATCTGCTCGGGCCGTTGGCCAATAGAAACCCGTACGGAAGGCCTTGCTGACTAGTGCTTGAGCCGCAACGTGGTGCCCGCCCATTCCGACATGGATTTCAGCCAAGAGCTTCCGCCCTTCCTCTTCGGAGATGCACCTTTGAAGCACTCCGGTCGCACTTTTCTTATAGAGTTCCCCTTCATGGACTTTGTAAGCTTTAGAACGACGGACGATGCAACGTGCTTCATTTTGGTCTTCGTGGAGCTCCTGCCTATTTAGGTAGGCCAATAAAGGCTCAGTCCACGGGGCGATGACATCCATTATTTCGTGGGCTGACAATGTTATTTCGGTGGTAGAACCTCCGATTATGTCTGATAGTTCGGGATCTGGGCATGTATTCGGATCCGTGCTGGTATTCCCGGACTCCCCTTCCCATATCACGGATGGCTTGAACAGCCTTTCCAGGAATATGTTAGGTGGGACAGGGTCGCGTTTAGCGCTGATGCGGGAAGGACATCTGCCGCTTGATTGTTTTCTCGAGCCACGTGGTGAAATTCGAGCCCCTCGAACTGAGCTGACATTTTAAGGTTGACATTATGGTAGGCCGCCATTTTCGGATTCTTGGCATCAAAGTCTCCATTTATTTGTGATATTGCGAGGTTTGAATCCCCGCGCACCTCTAGGCGTTGAATGCCCATAGAGACTGCCATCCGAAGACCATGCAACAGAGCCTCATATTCGGCTGCATTGTTGGAGTCTATGTATAATATTTGGAGGACGTATTGGACCGTGTCTCCGGTGGGAGACGTCAGGACTACACCCGCTCCCAATCCGGCCAGCATTTTAGAGCCGTCGAAGTGCATGATCCAGTTAGAATATGCGCCGTACTCTTTAGGGAGTTCGGCCTCCGTCCATTCGACGACAAAGTCAGCTAATACTTGTGACTTGATAGCCCGTCGAGGCTTGTATATTATGTTGAATGGAAGGAGCTCAATCGCCCATTTGGCGATCCGGCCCGTGGCATCGTGGTTATTTATTATATCATTTAGTGGTAATTCAGAGGCCAGCGTAATCGAACACTCTTGAAAGAAGTGTCGTAGCTTTCGGGATGCCATGAAGACCGCGTATGCTATTTTTTGATAGTGTGGGTATCGGGATTTGCATGGGGTGAGGACCATGGATACGTAATAAACCGACTTCTGTAGCGGGAATTTGTATCCGTCAACTTCTCGTTCGACGACGAGTACTACGCTTACAACTTGATGTGTTGCAGCTATGTACAGCAGCATAGGTTCGCCGATATTTGGCGCTGTTAGGACTGGATTATTGGCCAATAAGGTCTTTATTTCATCGAGTCCGGCCGCGGCTGCATCCGTCCACACGAAGTGTTCGGTGCGCCAAAGAAGGCGGTAAAGAGGCAATGCCTTTTCTCCTAACCTGGAGATAAAGCGGCTCAAAGCAGCCACGCATCTAGCTAGTTTCTGGATGTGTTTGAGGTCTGTTGGTATAGCCAACTATGACAAAGCTCGGATTTTTGCCGGGTTAGCTTCAATTCCTCTATTGGAAACGATGAAGCCCAGCAGTTTTCCGGAGGGGACGCCGAAAACGCATTTCTCCGGATTCAGCTTGATGTCGTATGTTCGTAGGTTATCAAACGTAAGCCTTAAGTCATCTATTAGGGTTTCGACGTGTTTTGTTTTTATGACTATGTCGTCCATGTATGCCTCCACTGTTTTGCGGATTTGCTTTTCCAGGCATGTTTGAATCATGCGTTGATAGGTTGCTCCGGCATTCTTAAGCCCGAAAGGCATAGTGTTGAAGTAGAAAGGGCCATATGTCGTTATGGAAGCTGTTGCAGCTGGGTCGGACTCTGCCATCTTTATTTGATGGTATCCATAGTATGCGTCGAGGAAACACAGCGAGTTGTGTCCTGCTGTGGCATCGATGATTTGATCGATGCGAGGGAGGGGAAAGGGATCCTTGGGGCAAGCCTTGTTAAGGTCTTTGAAGTCGACGCACATGCGCCAGGATTTGTTCTTCTTTGGTACCATTACCAAGTTCGCCAGCCAATCCGGATGTTTGATATCTCTGATGAATCCGGCCTCAAGTAGCTTGGCTAGCTCCTCCCCCATGGCTTTCCGTTTGGGCTCTGAAAATCACCTTAGGGTTTGTTTGACAGGTTTGTATCCCTTTAGTATGTTGAGGCTATGTTCGGCCAATTCGCGCGGGATGCCCGGCATGTCTGATGGGTGCCAAGCGAAAATGTCCCAATTCTTGCGTAAGAAGTCTCGCAGTGCGCGTCCACAACGGGGCTCAATTGTGTCCCGATGGAAGCTGTCTTCGTGGGGTCTGTTGGGTGTACTTGGAATTTGACTATCTCATCTGCGGGTTTAAATGAGGTGGACTTGGGTCGTTTGTCGAGTATCACGTCGTCCCTGTCCACGGTGGCGCGTAGCGTTGTTAGTTCTTCAGCTGCTAGGGCTTCAGACAGTGCTTCCAAGGCTAGTGCTGCGGTCTTGTTTTCGGCGCGGAGTGCGATGTCCGGATCACTGGCTAGAGTGATGATTCCATTGGGTCCGGGCATTTTAAGCTTCATGTACCCGTAATGGGGTATAGCTTGAAAGCTTGCAAACGCGTCCCGCCCTAGAAGGGCGTGGTATCCGCTACTGAAAGGGGCCACTTGGAATATGATTTCTTCGGACCTGTAATTCTCTGGGGTGCCGAATACCACATCGAGTGTGATTTTCCCCGCACACCGTGCCTCCCGACTAGGAATAATTGCCCTGAAGGTTATGCCGCTTTGTTCAATGCGGCTTTTATCAATTTCCATCTTCTTGAGCGTTTCTTTGTAGATCAAGTTTAATCCGCTTCCGCCGTCCATGAGTACTTTAGTGAGCCGAAAGCCGTCCACTATTGGGCTAAGGACCAGAGCGGCTGGTGCCCGGATGGTCTGGAATTGGGGTTCGTCACTGACATTGAAAGTTATAGCAGTGTCGTTCCACGGATTTACTTTTGCCACATGGCAGATGTCAGCAGAGCTTCGATGAGCTCGCTTACGCCTATTATTTGAGGCAAAAGTTTCAAAGACTGTTAGTACCGTATTGTGTTCCTTGGCGGGATGTTGTTCGGCTTTATGGCTCTCGAGGAGACCCTCGCCGCTTTTAGCTACCTGCCGGAGTATCCAACATGCCCTAAGGCTATGGATTGGTGTTGCATCTGGCGTACTATGAAGCTTACATGGCCCATTGAGCCATCCTTCCAATACGGTTCCATGCCCTGGGGCAGGCTTTGATTTCTTGGGAATTGAATCGGTCGACTTACGAGAGTTCGGCCGTTTAGTTCGGACAAAGGCTCTGGTGAGGGCCATACTATCCCAAAATTCTGTTTGGGTCTTCCAGGCGCTTTCCATCACACAGTACTTCTGTACTATGGTCACTAAGTCCGCAAAGTGTACTATGTCATGACGGCTTATAGCATTAAGGAGTCCTTTGTTCGTGCAGTTTTTGTAGAAGAGTAGGACTACGTCCTCCTCGTGGCAGTCCTCGACCTTGTTGAGCGCAAGGAGGAATCTGGCCCAGTAACGGTGTACCATCTCTAGGGGCTCTTGCCTGATGCGGGAGAGGCGGTTTAAGTCCGAGCGAGTGTCGTTGATTGAATCCGGATTTTGATCCGATCTGTCACCCGGGGGCACGGAAGGTCCCGAGCCCAACAATCCGGGGTCCGGAGTATCACCCGATCTCTTCGGCCCGATGCCCAACTCTAAGTCCGGGACTCGGGTCATGTCTTCCTTTGGGTAGGTGTTCGGCTTACTGAGTTTGGTGATCCGGACATCATTCGTTCTCAAAGTTGAGGGGCGACCCGTGTGTGGTTCCTCCACTACCGCTATCTCATGGGTGGCCGGCGGGGATCTAATGTCCCTCTGGTCGGGTTTAAGCCCAATCCGGTCATAGTCCGTAGCGACTCCCAAAGCGGCGATAGGATCCAAGAGCTCATTAAGAGAGGAGAGCTCTATCGGATCCATCTGTTCGGCAAGCTCCGAATTGATGCGGAGGTTATGCGTGATGACCCGAGAGGCCATCATTGGCGCGACAGCCAATGGGGCGGCCATAATGAAGCTGCCAAGTCGGAGAACCTGGCCTACAGCCAGCGTTCCTCCAGAGATGATGTCATCCTTGACAACGAGACGAGCCATCAAGCCTTGCAGCGACGACACATAGGAACTCTCAATGAAAGCGCCAATGTCGGTGTCAAAACCGGCGGATCTCGGGCAGGGTGTCCCAATCTGTGCGTCTTAGGCTGATGGTAACAGGAAGCAAGGGACACAATGTTTACCCAGGTTCGGGCCCTCTCGATGGAGGTAAAACCCTACTTCCTGCTTGATTAATATTGAAGATATGAGTAGTACAAGAGTAGATCTACCACGAGATCGTAGAGGCTAAACCCTAGGAGCTAGCCTATGATGGTATGATTGTAATTGTGATCGGCCTTCTAAGGACCATCCTCTCCGGTTTATATAGACACCGGAGAGAGCTAGGGTTTACATGGAGTCGGTTACAAAGAAGGAAACATAATATCCGAATCGCCAAGCTTGTCTTTCACGCAAAGGAGAGTCCCATCCGGACACGGGCCGAAGTCTTGAGTCTTGTATCTTCACGCTTCAATAGTCTGGACGATATATATAGTCCGGCTCTCTGGATACCCCCTAATCCAGGACTCCCTCAGCGGCGGCGAGGCTTTCTTCGTCTCCTTGCACGGATGGTCAGGCGCAGGCCAGATCTGCCGGGCTGGGGCGCCGGACTAGTGACGGGTGCGGCGGCGCGGTGTGTTGAGGAGTGGGCGGTGATATCCTCCTGGCGGCGATGCGATGGGCGTCTCGGTGGTGGTTTCTCACCCCTGGTCGGGCGGGCCATCTCCGCTCCTTGGCGATGCGGGCAACGCTGGCGTCGGGTGGAGAGGGCCGCGGGCGGCGCGAGCTACGGGCGGATCCCCTACGGTGTCCTGCGGCGTGGGGAAGCGGCACAACAGGGGGTGGCTCCGGCGAGTGGTGGTGGTGCATGCCAGCCGGATCTGGCGCAGCCTTTCCGACAGGCGGTGCGGGCTACGGCGGCATGGTCCGGTTGTCTCTGGCAGCCCTTGGTGCTGGAGGTGGCTGGAGCGGAGGCGTGCCGTGGTGGGGTGGCCGGCGGCGTCTGCGGCTGGGCTGTCCTCTTCTGTGGTGTGGGTCAGTAGGGCGGCGCGGGGCTCCCCTTTGGGGTCCCGGTGTGGATGTGGGCTGCCACGCCGTGGTGGTGGCTCCTGGCGGTGGTTAGGGTAGTTCAAGGCGGCGGCTGGACATCTCCGGTGTCGGCCCGTCGGTGTACGGCGTGTGTCGAACTTCGATCCTTCTTATCGGTCGTCCGTCCGCTATCTTCGTTGTTGGTTGGCCCTTCCCCAGCTGCGGTCCATCACCCGTCTCACACCCGACAGCAGGACCGAGCTCGTCTCGCGCGTGGCAGTAGGACGGACCTTGTCTCGCACCCGGCAGCAGGACAGAGCTCGTCTCGCGCCCGGCAGCAGTACCATGTTCGTCTCGCGCCCGACAGCAGGACCGAGCTCGTCTCGCACCCGATGCCGGAGGACGGAGCGATGGAGGCCAGTTTTGGCCGACCTATTGGGTCTCGGCACTGGGGACAACCCAGGGGGTGCGAAAGGCGGGTCCTTTCAACTCGTGTCTTTGGTTGGGGTAGCGGCGGACCTCGGGTGAGGTGGTGTAAAGGTCTTGCATGCCGGGGTGGCGGCCCTGGGGTGAGTCCGCATGGTTCTTGGGCAGAACCCGTGGCTTGGTGCTGCCCGGTTGCCACGGCCGTGCGGGCTGCGTGGTAGTCGGGGGTGTGGCGTTCGGTGGCGGTGAATGGTGGTCGGGGTGAAAACCTGCTCTATCTTCGGACGGACCGGCGGCGGCAAATCGTTCCCTTCTTGAAGGCGTCGTCGCGGCTCTCATTGCCCGTCGTGTGGCTCTAGAGGAAACTCTGATCCTCGGATCCGGCGGTGGCGGCACTCCGGTGTCGTCCCCTTCCTGAAGGCGCCGCCTTGGAGCCCACGATTCATCATATGCGGCTTCACCTCTTCGTGTAGTGCTAGGGATGGTGTTGCCGCGCTCAGCGCCTATGTATCCTGGCTTGTGTGTGTGTGCATTTGTGGTGGGGTGTGCATTTGTACTGGGTATTGTTGATCTTTGCTTTATATATAAAGCGGGGCGAAAGCCTTTTTCGGTAAAGAAGTTTTTCCTGTACTAGAGGCAGAAAAGAACTGGGCCAGATGATAAGGAGCCTCATCAGGGCAGCGATCCTGCCATAACCTGGCACGGGATCCGCAGCCCAAGGTGATGATGGTGGAGGCGACGAACATGGTGAGGTCATCCCAATCACATGGAGTCGGCAATCCAACCCTAGAGTCGTCTTGAGCGCGCTATTCCAGTCATTTCCATTTGAGACGCAAACCCCGGCCGAAGCGCTTGAGGTCGATGACGCCGAGGCCACCGAGGCATTTAGGCTCGCAGGAAGTTGACCAGTTTACCACCACGATTCATTTGTCAACATCTGGCCTATAACACCAGAGGAAGTTTCATCTCAGCTTGTCGGTCTGCTTTATAGCCCAGGCTCCGAGCTTGAAGATGTCGATTAGATACACGTGAATGCCTGAAAGCCCCAAGTTAATCAGTCGCAATCAGGCATCCCCAGACATAAGCTTGTTGTGCCATCTCTGAATCTTGCATGCCAACTTGTCGAGAATAGGTTGGATATAATTTCTGGTAATGTTTTTTATGATGTAGTGGTTAGGCCAAGGTATATGCATGGAAACTGAAGAATAGGCACCAGACATTGTTGTAGTAGGGTCAAAAGGTCTAAGTTGTCGCAACAAATGAGGTAGATATCGATTTTGCTAATGTTGCAGGCGAG
>NC_041385.1:166413471-166498606 GCF_002162155.2 Triticum dicoccoides | reverse complement strand
GGGGTTGGTTGAAAAGCATGACATCATCGGGTTGAGAAGCATGGCATCATCAACATAGAGACACACCTGTTGTTAGGACAACAACAAGCGGATAGGATTGAGAGCTTGAGTGTACACCGCTTTGGCAAGGATCGACTGTGATGGTGAATAGCATTGGTGAGAGCATATTGCCCTACAGCAAGCCACCAGAGTGACTAAAGGGTTGCCCAACCTCTCCATTTGCCAATACCCAGGAATAGATGGAAGACCATAGCACCAAGAGCATGTCACACCATCTTGTGCCAAAACCCATCCAGGGGTCAGAGCTCGAGCAGGAAGGACCAGGACACCAGCGATATCTAGCTAGCTTGATCAGTAAGGCCGGATCCTTGAGATTGTGCAGATTGCGGTATGCGTTCGTGACAAGTAGGAAATTATTATGAATACTTGAAAAAGAATGGCGCGGCAGGACGCGTATGTGCTTCTTGTACACGTTACACAGTCCTACTAGTTATATGGTGCCTAGCTATCTATACTGAAAAGCATGACATCATCAACATAGAGACGCACCCGCTGTTAGGACAACAACAAGCGGATAGGAGTGAGAGCCTGAGCGGACACCGCTTTGGCAAGGATTGACTGTGATAGTGAATAGCATTGGTGAGAGCATATTGGCCTACCGCAGGCCACGACAGTGACTAAAGTGTTGCCCAAGCTCTCCATTTGCCAATACCCGGGAAGAGGTGGAAGACCAGAGCAGCAAGAGCATGTCACACCATCGTGTGCCAAAACCCATCCAGGGGTCGGAGCTCGAGCAGGAAGGACCATGACACATTGTCAAACGCACCAGCGATATCTAGCTAGCTTGATTAGTAAGGCCAGATCCTTGAGATTGTGCAGATTGCGATCTGCGTTCATGACAAATAAGAAATTATTATGAATACCGGAAAAAGAACGGCGCGGCAGAAGGCGTGTGTGCTTCTTGTATCCGTCACACAGTCCTGCTAGTTATATGCTGCCTAGCCAGCTATACATTTCGAAGGATCGTCGAGGCTTCGCTTCCCCTTATAGCGACAAAAGAGCAAATCGCACGATTCCCTGTACAATATCATTTTCAGAACGTGCTCGACAAAACTGTGACTCCTCCCTCCCCCCTCCTCTCCCATGGTGGTTGAGTACTGATAATGTCACCAAACCACACGTCTTCTGTGTAGTATAAATCTCTTTCTCGATCGCCGGTTATATCCATCGATCGTTGACTACAATCTCCCACAATCTAAATGACCACTCTCTAGCTTTGCTAAAGCGAAGTGTGCTCATCCGAACGTGGTTCCTATAGCCATGGATGGAGCCAGTAGCACAAGCGGCGGCGAAGGCTCGGCAGAGCCGCATCCGTCACCGCCACCGCCAGAACGGCGGTACAAGGGCGTCCGGCTGCGGAAATGGGGCCGGTGGGTGTCGGAGATCCGCATGCCCAACAGCCGCGAGAGGATATGGCTCGGCTCCTACCAGTCCGCCGAGAAGGCGGCGCGTGCGTTCGACGCGGCAGCCGTTTGCCTCCGCGGCTCCCGCGCTGGGTCTCTCAACTTCCCGGAGTTCCCGCCCGACGTGCAGCACATCCCTGGCATAGTGCCTACGCCCGAGCGGATACAGGCCGCGGCCACGAGGCACGCGAATCGTGCATATCCGATTCCGGCGGGCCGGACAACGACGGTCACCACTGCTATGCCGTCGCAGGAAGTGACGAGCACGAGCAATGACATAGCTGTAGAGTCATCGCCGTCCGCTGGCAGTGCCGCTGCCTACGACGATGGGCTTGATTGGTCGTTCATGGATGCGTTGCCGTCGATGCCAGCGTCGTCGGCGCCCGGGACCAATGTTCCGGTTATGGATGATGTTATGTTCGGTTTCTCGCCGATGCCGCCACCGACACCACCAGAAGAGGCGGACGAGGATACGATCCACGATGATGGTGATGACCATGCATTTATATCTGACCTCTGGAGGTTCTGAGGTTAACAGGGAATGTATACATGACCAATTACACCCCATACAGATGAAATATATGATTACATTTTTTAGATAACTATAAATATTTTATTGTCTTATATCGTTTCGTCAAGACGATGCAACGAAACAAAAGAGCTTCCCCGGCCACTGCATTGACATGCACTAGACCAAGAAGAAAAAACCAAACGAACTTGCATTTGCAAAATTATCTAGCCATACACTTCGTAATTCCCCGTCCCAAAATAAGTGTCTCAACTTTATATTAACACTAGTATAAAATTGTACTAAGCCAGTGTCTTTTCGGCCTGCGCATGGACGGTCCAAAACTCAGACGGTGGCTCTCTCGACGATCCGCAACAAGTTTGTGATACAGCACACTCCTCTTCGACGGGCTACTGACGCTCTTTTCAAATTGTCTGGCTACTTGCAGCTTTGGCGGCCGCTTAGCCGCCCTCAGGACCGAGACACGATCTCCGCCTTCATCGTTGACCTTCGCTCGATGGCCGTCCGTCTGTCGCCGCCACCCCCGAAAGCCAGACTAGATGCCTCACGTGCGCTCCGCCGCGCTCCGCCGCCCCCTTTTTTTCCTTTTATTTGGGCTTGTTGAGCTGTGCCCTCAACAGAACCCTCTCTGTACTTCCTCTTGTGTGACTTGGGTGTGTGTGTGTGAACTAGTCCATGTATGTGCGCTCTCCGGCGGTTTGCTTTATTTATAAAGAGGGGCGAAAGCCTTTTTCGGTAAACTCAGATGGTGCATGGAAATTAATTTTGGAGAAGACTATGCACGGAGAGGTTTCAACGGGTTGTACCTGATAGGATGACATGAAGAGCTTCAGTTCAAGAAGGAAAGGAGAGCGGTCCCCACCCAATGAAATTGTGCGGTGCATGTGGGGGGGGGGGATTCATTAAGTTTTGGAAGGCTCCGTAAAATTTCTATAAGCGTCCGACGATGTAGCATATTTTGTCGACCCACGAACAAATGTCTCAGAAGGGCCCATGGGGAGCTGCTAGGGACATGGTGGAGGGACTTGTTTTGTATTCCTTCCGTCCCATAATTGATAGTGTAAAAAATGATCTTATATTATGAGACGGAGTGAATATATATTAGTCGGCGTTTTTCATGAAATGAAGATGAAGCTACAACACCTCCCTACGCCCCATCTCAAACATCCATCCATGTGATCCGGTGACACACCTTCATTTTCTCTAGTTTTTCACTCTAAGATGTGTTTGTACACTAGTCTTTCCCGACGCTTTCGTCATAGCAACTTAGATGTCATGACTGCACGATTCTGATCTCAATTGTTGCGCCATGTGAGTCTAAACAGGTGATGCGCGTGTGAATAATAGACACATATTAGGAAATCGAGGTACAACAGGCTAATGCATCAAAAGCCAGTTATGATAAATAACTCCATTAATCGATGCACACAGTCTAAACAACCATTTCTAACCCCATATGTGAGTTGTTGCTAAGATGCCTTTCTTACTGAAACGGAGGGACGTACTCCCTCCGTCTAGGTGTGTAAGTCATCTTACGAAAATCAAATAATCCCAAAACACTTAGGCGCGGTGCATTAAATTCTACCTCGTTTTTTGTTTCTTGACATATCAACCAATAAGAGATGTGGGGTGTGCATGCTTTTAATGACTTGAGACTACCAAACATGACATGCAGTGGTTAGTTCATTGCATGCAATGTTATTAATTAGCAAATGAACATTAAGTTCTCTCGTTTTCTTCTCCTCCTTGGTCACGGTGCACAACCTAAAATGACTTACTCACCTAGACGGAGGGAGTACTATATATTTACTACCAAGTACACCCTCCGATCCGTAATAACTGTCGCAGTCTTGAATTAAGGTTGAACTAAGCTTTCAACCTTAGTTCAAAACTGCAACACTTATTTTGGATCGAAGGGAGTATCAATTAGGACACTATCTAAGGTTCATTTATCGTTTTTTTAACTAAGAAGTGCAGGGACTTGTCAGGTTGCTTCCTTGCATGCCCTACAGTATAATCCTCTTCAAGAAACTAAATGAAGTACCGATCAAACATGATGCTTTGCTAGGTTTAAAAAAAAATTGCTTGCATGTGCTATATTGAAATTCTTATCTGAGACTCGCTTCTGTCACCACACCATGCCAGGAGACGAAGGTATGTCCCGGTAGCCTGTTTATACTAAAGCCATGTATATAGCACATGCATGCTGTGCAAGGCGTGCTCTCTGCGGTTTCAAATTGTTTAAGTACATCATGTGGTTGCAGAGTCTCAGGTAGTACTGCACAATAAATGTACATACATTAATCGACTATACTGAATCGGGACGTCGATCGAGAATCTGAGGCTTGTGCCAAGAGATTGGAATTTGTAACCAAGGATTTGTCAAAGTGTGGATGCTGCCATGGTGGTGACATGATCTATATAGCCTATGCAACATTATAAGTATGAGCAGTCGCAAAAAAAAAACATTATAAGTATGATGCATATGTTCTCCATATTTCAGTAAGCTTGTCGCACTCTCTTGCCTTTGGCGTTAACTCTACAATGATGGTATTGTGTACACTTTTGGAGTGCACATGCCGAAACAGTTTTTCTTTATTTTACGAACTGCAACAAGCGTTGCATTTTCATCGCAATAAGAACATAAGTTCTTTGTTACAAAAAGATTAATTAGATACATGCCACTGCAATTCTTACATATTCCAAAACGAGAGCTGCCACTATTTCTCATTGGATTGGCAAACACCAACGATACAGGCTCTGTCTGCCATGAAAGATCATGTCCTCTCGCTCACATCTCAAGTTGAAAAGTCGTCTATTACGTTCTTCTCACAGCATCCACCAGACCAGACACGAAGTGAGCGGGAGACTTAATTTTTAAGAAAATTGGCTAACATAGATGTGGAACAGGCTAGCAATCTACTAGTGCTGCTGCTGCATCCAGTGCCCATTCAGGCCTCCCTTGGTTTTTTAAGAAAATTGGCTATCATAGAAACTTTACATGAATTTTGTAGGAACCCTACAAGTTCATAGAGATGATAAAAGAGCAAACTGAAGATGCAAAGTAGCTTAGTCAAGACGGCAAGAAAGCTACGGGCAAGCCTGGTTCAACTGCTCCAGCTATAGAGTTATTCAGGGTTTAATACAAAAGGCATCGATCCACAGTAATGGATCTGACGGAATAAACTAAACAAGTACCAGAGCACATCACACCAACTAATCAGCTGATTTTCTATGCCCTAGATCGACCCCTACGAGCAAAGACTATAATCATATGTTGCATGCATGTGGAAACGATGTTCAGGATTCCAAATATGATGTTGTGAATCACGTGCCAGATCAAAAATAGAAAACTGTTATGGATTGGAAACTGAAGTGGGTAAGCCCTTAAGCGACATGAGTGTGCTATTCCCTGCGCGTTGTAGCGGGAATTAATAGCACTATACGGTTAAGAACATATGAGATGCTTAAACAGAACTATCATCATTATGAATAACAGCGGCTCCTAATTGTTAATGTTTTGTCAGATTTTTTTAGAATAACACATTTGCAATATTTTGTAGAACAGAACTTGTACAACATTTTCCAAAAGAATCATCAGCAAGAAAACAGTATTAGGCAGCCATTGGTTCCCTTTCAACCACCTTCATTCAATCTGCAATGTTTTGATAGACTATATCATTTTGTTGTTTCACACTTCTCCCCTACTTATCTACTCCCTCCGTTCCTAAGTGTAAGTCTTTGTAGAGATTCAACTGGATGGACTACATACGGAGCCAAAGAAATGAATCCACACTTAAAATGCATCTATATATATCTGTATGTAGTTCATTGTGGAATCTCTACAAAGACTTAAATTTAGGAACGAAGGGAGTACATATTAGAAACAACCAATATGATGAGAGCAAGAATGATAATCTTCATCTATATTGTATATACTTATTCTTGGGATAAGAAGCTAGCCTGTCATTTCGGCAAACAGTATACTGGTAAGTGCCCCTGGAAAATTTATATAAATTAAAATGTCACTTTAATCATACTACAAAGTTCCATATGGGGAATCATCAAAAGACCGGGAGAAAGGCCCTTTGTTCTGTACTTAAACTGGTGTGAGACAAAGCAGTGTATTATGCTGCAACAAAATTGATAGGGTTTGTAATTTCTCCGATTCTGCAATACCAAAATTACAACCTACAAAAAAACTGAAAGACTTGAAAATATGTAGGGCAAATTATTATTTTCATCCTTCAACTATTTGAGAAGTATAGAAGTGGGTCGTCAACTCCAAAACCAGCAAACATTACAGCATCTACAGCCAGACGCCTCAAACCCCCCTCAAATGCTCAGGCGGACGTCCCGGTTAGTGACCGGTCAAAAGCGATCCGGACATGCGCCTCAAACCGGGCTCAAACGCCTTGGCTAACTGACACCCCTCATGTCCAACCTTTCTGTGGTGGATATGGGGAGGCCCGGGCGCGTCCACCACGTTGGATCCAGCCCACGATGGCCCATGCCTGATCCATTCCACATACATTCGTTATCATCTGCTTGCCCGACCAAACCCTAACCACTCCACTCCATTCACCCCAAGCTCCTGTCCACGATCTCCGGCCTTCTACGGTATGGCGGGCAGCGGATCTGACTCCGATCACTCCGGATCCGCCGACTGGGGTGTCGTCCCTTGCGGCTTGGAGGAGGCAATGGTCGTCCGCATTGCCTCGACCCAACCCTATTCATTCCACTCTGCCCCAAGCTCCCGTCTGGTGACCTCCGGCCTTCTACGGCTTGGTGGGCAGTAGATTTGACTCTGGACAATCTGGATCCGTTGACTAGGGTGTCGTCCCTTGCGGGTTGGAGGACGCAATGGCCGCCCGCATTGCCCTCTGCCGCTCCCGGGAGGACTGTGCCCGACCGATGGCGGGATCTGTCCGGCGCAAAACTGGTGCGTTGGCCCAACGGGTGCTCGGATCCGTCGGGGCTGGATCATCGCGCCTCCCCATCACGGTACGCTAGAGTATGAGTGCTACATGGACCAGTGTGCCCGCTGTGAAAAGGTGAGGATGAGGGTGGTTGAGGCCCGCCTTGTTGCCGACATGGCGGTGACGTATGTGGTGGCGTGTGCTACCCCAGAGGAGGAAACCATCCGTGCACGCATCCTAAATAAGCGGCAAGGGAGGAACACGCGCGCCCTCGCTCGAGAGCAAACTTGGGCGGTCCGTGCCATGCCCCCCCCCTTCCCAAAGAGGAGAAGGAGGACAACGACGAGCCGGACAGCTCCGGCGAAGAGCATATTCGGCTTAATCCATTTTGCGTTTTCGAGCGCTACTTCCGCGAGAAAGACGGCAAGGGCGTGGGAAAGGGCAAGGGCGGCCATGGATGATCTTCTTCATAGCTAGTATGTAGGTAGAACATGCCAATTTTATAGTCCGATGACATGTCCTGATGTAGTAGCTAGACGATTTGTGTTGCGTTGTTATCGTTACGTTACATATGTTTGTATGGATTTGAAGTTTGTTAATTGAGGTGTCCAGTTGTGCAAAGATAAATTTATGGTGTGATCGGTCAAAAAGTATATTCTACCTACATCTCTAGCAGACCCTTCATCTCGCCGGCCCGCGAGCCTGTGCCTGGATGTCGTCTTAGAGCAACTCTTGCAGACC
Organism: Triticum dicoccoides; assembly: GCF_002162155.2. Classification (NCBI taxonomy): domain Eukaryota; kingdom Viridiplantae; phylum Streptophyta; class Magnoliopsida; order Poales; family Poaceae; genus Triticum; species Triticum dicoccoides. Next base: position 166,490,954 of record NC_041385.1, on the reverse strand, counting down.
CTTCATCTCGCCGGCCCGCAAAACGCATTTGCAGTTCGCGGAAAACGGCTTTTGCGGGCCGGCAAGGACGGCCGCAAATGTAGACCCCAAACGGACCCGTATAAAAGTATATTCGCCAAATATGCTTTTATACGGGTCGGCTTTGCGGTGTCTGCTCTCGCACCGCTGCTTTCCGCATCTCATCGGCACGCAAAATATCAAATTCAACATAATACAACAAACGAAAGCAAACTATATAATTATTCAAATTCAACACGATACAACAATCGTCCACATTAGAAATAGTTATTCAAATCTTAAATAATGTCTGTTGCCGAAAGTTCGCAAGCATGGTCTCAACATCCGAGTCGTCTGAATCGAACGAATCGGTGAGCAAGACATTCTCGCACGGGCTCAACTCCATCTACATGCATACCCGCGCGTCAATCAACTATACAGCTCGCTCGCAAAAATCACAAAATACGCACTAATCGGTGGCGGATGCGGCGGGTGATCCCGAGCGGCGACGAGGGGCGGGCTTGGCGGTGGTCGATCCCCGACGGCGGCAACGACGAGGGCGTCGCTCTTCTCGCCGGATCCGGGGGGTCCCTGCAGCGTGACGGCGTGGGAGGCTAGGGGACGGCCCCGCGACGCGATTCTGCCCGCAGATTTGGCTGGAATCGCCGGCGGCGGACGGGCGAAAGCAAGGGCGGTCGGCGGCGGAAGGGGGTGGGGAAAATGCGCGCAGGCTGAAATGTCCCTCCCGCCAACTGCTTCTCTGTGATGTAGGGCACCGCAGCTACAACGGGGAAACCCGCGTATTCGGGGGTTTGGGCCGAGATTTTACCGCGCCCCTTAAAAAATTTTGCAGGCCGAGGTGGTATGCGGGGTCTGATCGGGCAGGTTTTTCCGCCCCTACCCACATTTTGGTGGTTATTTTCCGGGTCGGGAACCGATGCGAAGGTCTGCTAGAGTTGCTCTTACTGCCCTACTGTACGGGGCTGGAGGCGCTCCGATGTGCGCGTCATGATTTAGCCGTAGGAGAGTACATGAGGTCTACGAGCTGCGACACAACGAGGCACGCGGGGATAGTAGGACCGGGGCATGGATGTGCGCTCGGCCAGCGGTGCGGAGGCACGCAGCGGCCTACCCGTGCCACTGTGGCATGGCGTGGAGGAGGGACAGAGCCGGTGTCTGGCCACCTTGTGCTGCTAAAGCTACGACGACTGCCGTGTAGCCACCGACCACCCTCTGGCTCCTCCAACCTCTCCATATCTTTCTCCTGCACTAATGCGGTGACAGCAACAGGAGGCCAACGAGTGCAGACGGCAGGAGCCCATGAGTGTGCACATCAACTAGTCGACGAAATGCCCATCAAATGAGAAAACAAAAGAAGATGAGGTGGCGGTCAACTCGGAACACCATGGTCAAAACCGTGCCATATCCCCTATAAAAAACCAGTGCCACATCATAAACAAAACCACCTGAAGCCCTACAGAGACTAAAAAAGGTATCCGATTTAAGAAGTTGAGAGACTAACATTTACTGATTTTGGAGTTGAAGGCCCATTTATGCACTATCGGGAAAGTTTAGGGAGGAAAAATATAACTCAAATACATATACCTCCCGTATAGCAGCAATCAGTGGGACATCTGCAATGGCGACCAACATGACGGCAGCCTATGTGGAGGACATGATGTACTTCCAGAGGTGAGATGGATGGACGGCCAACTCAGTGCCGCAGAGCAGGTAGGTGCAGTGCGATAGCTTGACTAGCATGATCATGAGCTCACTGCAAGCACCCCATCCTTGTCCTTAGCGCATATGTGGCATTGTGCGGGAGGGGCAACGCCTTCCACCAGTGTGGTGACATGACCTCAAGGGGGAGGAAGCGATTTGCCGCAATCAGCGGAGTCCACTTTGCTCCTCTAAGGCCTCCTTGCACCCCACAGAGTGCACCTGGAGGACCTCCACGAAATCCTGGGCTGCGCTAACATGTCTAGCGGTGGTGGGCCCATCATCTTCGAGCTAGGGTGTGATGCTACATAGCGCAACATAGGTGCAAAGTTCAACAACTTATTGGTATGATTTTCTTTTACCAGAATCAAAGAGAGTGAACCACAGGTGCAAAGTTTAGCAAGAGACGTTGGGTGAAGGGCCTCGTCTCACCTAATTGATTTGCAATCCAGCACAAATTCGTGGAATAGTATGCCTCTTGAGTCTTGATTCTTTCACCTTCTCCATCCAGCCAACAGCGCCGTTTTGGATCTGCTTTGGTGTCTGCTTGGACATTCGGGCGGCTACCATATGGTCTTTACATCTTTACACAACATCAAAAGGATAGAGGTGCTAGATTTGAATCTCCTTCATGGCGTAGAGGGGGCTTGCAGTGGGCTAGTAATTATAACATATAGGATAGTGGAGGAGGGATGGGAAAAAAAGGTAGCGCAATGAATTTGGCTCGACCCTGATCTTGGTTAGGAGTCTATTTCAAATATGCCCTAGAGGCAATAATATTGTATTTATATTTCATGCTATAACTGCTATGATCATGTAATATGCGATTTAGTGGAAAACTCATATGCACGTGTGGAATGATAAATGGTAAAGAATAGGTTCCGGTCTTGCCTCTAATAATAGCTCAAGTGTTGTTGGTGATCATGTTTTCTGGATCTCATGATATCGTTAAGTGTAACGATAGTCCTGAAACAACATTGAGACTATGATGTTAGAAGAATGACCATATTGAATTGACCCAATCTTGTTTGTTATACTTTGAGATAATATCGTCTGAAATCAATTGTTATAACACACAGGGTTAGAATGTGGTTTAATTCCTCAGACCGTGAGAGTATGAAGTCACTTCCTACCGTGCAGTGGACTTTGGGGTTGCCCAAACGCCATCTGTAACATGGTGATCATAACAACAACTTAGAGGTTCATCGAAAAGTTTGACAAGGGACTAGATAGCTCGAGATTGGGATTTGTTCATCCAACGATTGAGAGATATTCTTAGGGCCCTCTCGGTGTGACAACATCCATCATCGTCTGGCCAGACACATGTGACTATGCCATGGGGATGCCGGAACACTTCAACGAGAAAGAAGAAGAAAACCGGCAACGAGATCAACGTCATAGTGAGCATGTGTATGACTCAGGAGGATACCGATACATATAGGGTTTTTTAAAGTATTGTGAAGCAAAGGAAACATCACATTATAACCAAAGGTTCACTCGAATGTCATCCGTGTAATCATAGGGGTCGATATGGACGTCCACGGTTCCGCTATCGGTCATTGAGAGAAGGGGGTTCGTTCATGTCTATGATTCCCCAAACCTACGGGGTCACAAGCTTAAGCTAACCATGGTCTGCTGAGTGTTAGTAGGATGAGAGTATCGAGGATTTATTTGTGGAATTGGTTCATTAATATTTGAAATAGTTTCAAGAGGAACAGAAAACTTTTTGGGGTCACCGGAAGGGTTTCAGAGATTATCGGGCAATACCGGGTATTACCAATAAATAATATATATGTGGGAACGTATTTCTGGTGATGTTAAATTATATAATATGCTCTAGTAATTGTTAGAGGGCTTTTATATTGAATTCAATATTAATGGGCCTTAAAAGGCCAAGAGGTGGAAGTCCAACCTATATATACTAGAGGATGAACTTTTGACACAAGTTTTGGAGCATCCTCTAGTTCCTCTGGTTCCAGTTCTAGTTGATCCTAGTTGATCAATTAGAGCTAGACCTAGATCCTCTAATCCTAACAATTAGAAGCCTAGTGTGGTTCTAATCTCCTCCCTCTAATTCTCCAACGACAATTAGCTCTGGATGGCAAAGCGTTGTCGGATCGTGCAGATCGTATGCTTGCAACCAAGTAGAGAGGTCGTGCTTTCGGTCTTCCGTTCGAGGGATCGTTCAAGGGATGTTTGCACGATCGTCATCAATAGTTCAAAGGACTCCAAGTACGATATACACCGACTCGTCAACTTTCATTGCACTCCGGAGTCGGTAAGGATCGTTGATCCAAACGCTATATGCATGTTCATATTGTTCCTGGGTGTTAGTAAGATGATTTTTTTGTTTTCTACCACGTTTCCCAACAGTGGCATCATGAAAGGTTCCATGAGTAGATGCAGGTTTTGATCTAGATCACATGTGGATTTGAGAGTTTGATGTTCTTGCTATTCTTCCCTCGAGTGTTGCTTTGGTTCACTTCATTGACGACACAATGTTACTTTACAGGTTTCTGACAATCATTCGGCTATGGCGTTGACGATCTGCAAACAGTTCCTTGGGCTTCATCATAGTCAAGAATAGTGAACCGTCACGTACAAAAGAGGGCAATGAAGACAAACAATCTTCTAGGGGGTCATTCGTATTAGACGAAGTTTAGTGAGGGGCTAGAGATTTTCAATTAAGTCTCTTCTCTCAACACCATGAAACACTACAAAAAAATACACGTCCGTGATGATACGTGTTTGTCACAGTAGGTCACATTTTCTGTCATGCATGTACATCCATGATGATTTTATGACAGTACATGTGTTGTCGTAGAAGTGTTCCATGACAATATCAAAATTATCATCATGGAAGTGTCCACTTCCATGACGATAAATGGCGCATCATGGAAGTGCTTTCGTCAAAGGTAACCGACACGTGGCATCCACCGTAACGGGTCGCCGTTAAGCTATCGAGTTCCGGTTTGGATCCGATAACCCGTTAACAGCCTGGACCAATGGGGATTTTCCACGTGTAAAATTCTCAATGGCCAGAGGAACCACGTGTCGGCTCAGTGTTGGGACAGATGGCATCCACTCATTGGACGGGAGGCGCCTATGATTCATCGACACATGGCACAACCCAACAGAGGCCCATTCGGGTGAAAAGGCCGGCCCAGTTGACTTGGTCAAAAGGTAGCAGGCCGGCCCACAGAAAGCTTGTTAACGACCTGTTCACATATAGCCTATTTATAGCTTGCTAACTCACGACCTGTTATGGCCTATCAGAATTGTGCCTAGTACTGTCATCTGGGTCGTCCAATATGATTCCACCCATTCTAACTTCCGGCCCATGTATGGCCCATGACTTCTTTCAGCCCATACGAGGCTCTTTGTAACTCTTGGCCCATTAAAGGCTCGTGGTGAAACTGGCCCATAATGAACAATGTAACGTTTTACACCCATTAACGACACATTTTTCCGTTGGGCCGTTTCCAGCCCATGTTACCTTTCGGCCTTCTAATGGCCCATTTATTCTTGGGCTCATTTCCAGCATTCAGTTACTTACGACCTGTTACTGGCCTGTTCTGCTTATGGGCCAAATTCAGCCCGTGGTTACAGTCACCCCTTTTGTGGCCCATTAACCCGTTGGGCTGTTCTCATAGCATCATCAAATACGCCTATTAACAACCCGTGCCTGTCGATAGAATTAAGCTCGTTATACACTTCGGCCTATTAACAACCCGTTATGGTCGGGCCATAAACACACGATTTCCACTCTAGCCCGTTTACGACCCATTTCGCGGACCGTTATTGGTTCGCGAATAATACGGCCCGTATAAGGCCCATTGATTATACGGCCCGTCGAGGGCCCATGGATCCTACGACCCATAGGAGGCCCATGGTCATGACAACAGGTAGCAGGACCATGATTACAACGGTCCGTATGTTGCCCATGGTTATTGTGGTCTAGTTATAAAAAATAGGTTACTGTGGCCACTAGAAAAACGCAGAAAAAGAACTGTAGTGACTACAAGCAAACAACTAAACAAGACAATAAGGAAATAAATAAGCAAGCAACTAACTCTAGGCTATTACGGCTATTACACATGTTACATCCACTGGGCATCAAAGTTCGTCACCAGTGCAAATATAGGGAACAAAGCAGCATATCACATGCACTGGTTGTCAAAGTTGGCGACGAGTGCAAATAAACGCTACAGCAAAACAAGTCCATAATTGAAACCACTTCAGAAGAGCTCAAGAAACATTATCCTAGGTACCCAACATGCTAGCAAGATGCTTAGCAAGCTTATTAACTTTCTCTTGTTTGGCGCTTAAATCTTCCAGTGCTTGTCGTTGCACCAGAAAGTACGCATATGAGTTCTGCAGGGACTTCCTTAGTCCTTCAGCTTCATGTCATAGCACATCTGATCGATGTCTTTCAACTTGAATTTGAGACTTAAGAAGACGAACTGATTCAGGCAGTGAGTTTGAAGAGCTTGTGCCAGCAATAGTGGCCGTTAACTCGAACACTACGTCAAGACAGGACTTTTGGGTTGTCTCACTATCATCAAGATAGTTTTTATCAGCTTTCTTGGAGACCAACATGGATGTCTCACTATCTTGAACCTTATCTGCATTACTTCGCTTACCATTGCATAACGGGGTACTCTTCTGCAATAAGCTTGTATATGAAGCTCATTATTTTGTCCGCATTCTAAAAGAGAAACAAGCAGACACATCACAGGTTTATCATGTTGTATATGAAACTCATTTTGGTAAATCAGTTCAATAGTAAAGTGGACAGGATAACAACATGAAATTAACAAACATATATCTATGTACCATGGTCACAGTATGGTCTATATCATTCTAGTTTTTGTTGCCAAATCAAGATAGAGACACGGTTCAAATAATATATGTTTAAGACAAAGCAGCATAGATAGAATATAAGTGTGGGAAACTACACATCAATAACAACACTTGTAATGTGCATGACATGAGAACATAATTGTTTATTCAATTGAAATTGAAATCAACATAGAGCAAGTTACAATAGCAAACCAGTTAAAGAAACATGTTTAATACATACCTGTTGTGCCATTGGAGTTTCAATTCCATCCTTCAAATTTGAAAATAGTTGGTATGAGTAAATACAGTGATGCAAGAGCAAAGGAGTATGAACCATAGCTGCAAAACCTGACCTGAGAACAATTCTTCTTCTACTTTAAGCGTTGAGTTGGGGTTCTGAGTGGTGGTCCTCGTGCTTTGGGCACTGTAGTTGCCTTACTAACTGCTCATGTTTGGGTGCTCTATGGTGGAGACAGTGACGTGTCAACTGGAGCTGGATTACTATTTGCTGGGGTTGAGGTTAGAAGGGGTGTAGCTCGTTCTCTGTCCAAATAGGTAGGGGTACAATCTGCGAGAGTCTGGGTATGTGTGGTGGGATGATAATGCCCAAGTGCAGGCAATCATCATAGCAATTTCCAAAGGTGGAAGTGATAAGCATGGAGTATCGAACCCACAAGGACCTAAAGGTAAGATCAATATTCTCTCAAGTCCTATTTGCCACTGTTACGACTCTACGTACACCGAACGTTTGCTTCCAACTAGAAACAAGAAATAAAACTATGTTGTGGGTATGAAGAGGATAACTTTGCATGATATCAGAGAGCTAAAATATAAAACTAGGTGTTGTTATCATAAAGTTAGAATATATTACTTAAGTATTATAAATAGCGAGTGTGGAATAATGATGGGTCGGTGTGCGGAATTGTCCTAGGCAATTGTTAACAAGATCAGTAATCATTATTGCAATTTCATATGAGGGAGATGCATAAGCTAACATACTTTATCTTCTTGGATCATATGCACTTATGATTGGAACTCTAGCAAGCATCCGCAACTACTAAAGATCATTAAGGTAAAACCCAACCATAGCATTAAACTATTAAGTCCCCTTTATTCCCATATGCCATGACCCACTTATCCGTGTTTGTGTTTCACTCACTCACGCAACACATGCAATAATCAAACCATGAACATATTGCAAACCCTACAACAGGGATCCCTCACGCTTGCGCTACACGGAGGGCACCATAGGACAACACCGATAATAAGACATACAACTCAAACCAATCTAGATAATTAATCAACCCAAAGATAAAGGAAATCTACTCAAAACATCATAGGATGGCAACACATCATTGGATCATAATATGTGGCATAAAGCACCATGTTCAAATAGGGGATTACAGTGGGGTGCGGGAGAGTGGACCGCGTAAAAGAGGTGAGGATGGTGATGATGATTGTGATGTTGATGAACACGATCACCGCGACGATGATTCCCCTCCCGATGGCACTCCAACGCCACCGGGAGAGAGGAGGAGAGGTTCTCCCCCTTGTGCTTCCTCCTCCATAGCCTCCCCCCTGGATGGGGAGAGGTTCTCCCTCTGGTCGTTGGCCTTCATGGTGATGATGGTCCCTTCAAGATCCTCCCCCATGGCCTCCGGTGATGATGGCCCTCTCTGGCAGGGTGCCCGAGAGGGCCTAGATTGATTTATCGTGGTTCTGATCTCTCCTCTGTTCTGGGTTTTTTAGGATTTATAGGAGGAGTTGTTGTCGGTTTCACGTCAAGGGGGCCCATGGGGAGTCCACGAGGTAGGAGCACCCTCCTGGGGGGGGGGGTGTAGGGTGCACCCTCCACCCTTGTGGTGGCCTCGGGACTCCCCTCCGACAGCTTTTCGCTCTAGTATTTTTCATATTTTCCAAAAACATTCTCTATTAATTTTCAGCAGATTCCGAGAACTTTTATTTCTGCACAAAAACAACACCATAGTAGTTCTGCTGAAAACAACGTTAGTCTGGGTTAGTTCTAATCCAATCATACCAAAATCATGTAATAATGTTATAAACATGGCATGAATACTTCATAAATTATAGATACGTCAGAGACGTATCAGCATCCCCAAGCTTAATTCCTGCTCGTCCTCGGGTAGGTAAATGATAAAAGAAATAATTTATGAAGTGTGAATGCTACCAAGTGCACATGTTTGATCAATGATAATTTCAGTCACCTTTTCTAGCATCATTATATATCATAACAGTAGCTCAACTCATAAAACCTCTCATGATCAAGTACCAAGCTATTCACATGTTAAAGTATAGATCATAAAATTTCTTGAAAATTAACAAACCATGCTCTTAGTCATCAAACAATTGCAATTCATCTTATTTTCAGGAAGGGTCTATGTAAGAGCTTTTGATTTAGCAAATTCCACATACTCATTTAATATTTCACAATTGCTAACACTCACGTGATATTTATGGTTCAAAGTTTTAATCAGACACAAAGAAAGATAGGGGCTTATAGTTTCACCTCCCAACCTTTTACCTCAAGGGTAATGTCAACAATAATCCTTTATGAAAACCTACATCCAAGTGGAGGGCATTTAGTCCCGGTTTCTACCACGAACCGGGACAAATGAGTTGCCTATATATACCCCATCGCCACAGCAGAGCACTCCACATTGCTCTGTTTTTTCTGGCCGGCGAGGGGAGGGCATTTGGGTGCTCTAGCTCATCTCCTATGCACATGAGGTGTTGATGAAATGTCCGAGCCACGCTAGTTAATCGTTCTCCTCTCGAAACTCGACCTCCGAGCTCCATTTTCCCCGAGATTTGTCTAGGTTTAGCGGTCTGTCACGTCCTGTCCCCGTCTTCACAGCCGTCGATCGCCCGCACCGATCTCGTCGCCAGAACCACCGTGGTGAGCCTCTTGTTCTTATCTTCTTTCTGAAAGAGAAAAAAAATTCTTACATCAGATAGATACTTGTCTAATTTTCTTACTTTTATTATGTCTTGTTATTATATAGTGCGATGGTTTTGGTATCCGCCCCCGTCGGCCCTCGTCCTGTCTATGATTCAGATGTGGTATATATTATCTTTTGATAACTATTTGGTTCATTTATTGTTTATGACAATTATGCCAACCAACGTGACATAGATTTTGTTTATCTAGGAGGTGGTTGAACCGGAAATTCCAATCGACCCTATTGTCGACAGGTTAAATTTAGTTGAAGAAGAAAACAATTACTTGAAGGAAAAAATAAGAAAAATTGAGGAGGAGAAGATGATATTGGAGTTGCATGTTGTGGATGTCGTCGATGATCACAAGATTAAGATGGATGCAATGCGGTTGAAGATTAGGAAGATTAGAAAATATGCCATTCATACCGAGGCTTGGTATCATTAAGCAGTTGGATCAGTTGTTACCTTGGTTGCGATTATGATCACATTTGTTTTTGCATTTAAATGTTTTACGTAATTTCAATGTATGGTTTAATTAGATGCTCCGGAGAGGTATATGTTGCACATGCTATGTGGGTGAAATCCCTTCGTAACAGACGAGTTTCCGTATGAAACCCTGATACTTCGAAAAAGATTGTCTGTTTTGTACATGAAGTGCATCCAGTTTTTGCCGTAACCCTCTGTACTTTCTTGCACATGCTATGTGGGTGAAATGATGATACCATGCCAACTTTCAACCTTTTCAGAGTTCATTTCAAATGCTTTTCAATTTCATGGTCTTATAGCTCAAAATAATCAGTAAATGCATGAAAAATAACAAATGAAGTCAGAAAATGTTGTAAATTGATGATGTGGCTTTGAATGGTACATTTTCAATACAAAAAAACTATGGAGTTCAAATAAGTTCAAAAAAATGAAATCCCTTTGTAACAGACAAGTTTCCGTATGACACCCTGATACTTCGAAAGAGATTCTCCGTTTTGTAGATGAAGTGCATCCAGTTTTTGCCGTAACCCTCTGTACTTTCTTGCACATGCTATGTGGGTGAAATGATGATACCATGCCAACTTGGAACCTTTTCAGAGCTCATTTCAAATGCTTTTCAATTTCATGGTCTTATAGCTCAAAATAATCAGTAAATGCATGAAAAATAACAAATGAAGTCAGAAAGGGTTGTAAATTGATGATGTGGCTTTGAATGGTGCATTTTGAACACAGAAAAACTATGGAGTTCAAATAAGTTCAAAAAGATGAAATCCCTTTGTAACAGACGAGTTTCCGTATGAAACCCTGATACTTCGAAAGAGATTGTCCGTTTTGTACACGAAGTGCATCCAGTTTTTGCCGTAACCCTCTCTAATTTCTTGCACATGCTATGTGGGTGAAATGATGATACCATGCCAACTTGAAACCTTTTCAGAGTTCATTTAAAATGCTTTTCAATTTCATGGTCTTATAGCTCAAAATAATCAGTAAATGCATGAAAAATAACAAATGAAGTCAGAAAGGGTTGTAAATTGATGATGTGGCTTTGAATGGTGCATTTTGAACACAGAAAAACTATAATAGCAAAAAGAATTATCATAAAATAAAATAAATAAGTAATTTGAAACAAAATAATATAAACTATAATAAAATATATAAGCAGAAACAAAATAAAAAAAATACAATAAACTTTAATAACATAAATAAATTTATGAGACTAAAATTATCAAAGTATTTTCTGTTCAAAATCATTAAAAGCAAAAAGATTTTCATAAAGAACTTTTTTGTTAGAAACTTTAATAGCAAAAAGAATTATCATAAAATAGAATAAATAAGTAATTATAAACAAAAACAAAAAAAATAAAAAAAATAAATAAAGCAAAAAAGAAAACAAAAAACTGGGAAAAATAAAAAAATTGCCACCTACTCGGCCACCATGGCCTGAATACGACTAGAAACCCTATTGGGATAGGATTCAGGCTCGCAGACAACCCAACAGGCCCACTGGCAGAGACACAAGTTTCGGCTAGTAGGCCTGCAATAGTGAGGAGTTCAAATGGGTGGGCAGAGTCGCGATTATAAATAGGTGCGACCCCTCTTCAGGTAGCGAGGTGGGACTAAATTGTGGCCGCGACGCGGGCAGCACACGGGCCTTTGGTCCCGGTTGGTGGTGGCACCAACCGGGACTAAAGGTGTGCAATGGTACCGGTTCATGGCATCAACCGGTACCAATTCCCCACCTTTAGTCCCTATTGGTGCCACCAACCGGGACCAAAGGCCTCTGCTTCCCGCCCTTTGGGCTGCTGAAAAGAGACCTTTGGTCCCGGTTGGTAACACCAACCGGGACTAAAGGGGGCATTGGTACCGGTTGGTGCCACGACCCGGGACCAATGCTCCTGGTATATAAGTAGCACTTAGCAATTTTGCAGAGTTCATCACCACAGTTGCCCCCGACGACGCCGAGCACATCGTCGTTGCCAGGCTGCCCCGACGCCGCCCCCGCCGTCGCCGGCGCCGCCGCCCGCGCCCATCATCGTCGTCGCCCGCACCCTCGCCCCATGCTGTCGCCGCGCGCCGTCCCTGCCCCGACGCACGCTGCCCCTACCCTGCCGCGTGCCGCTCCTGCCCCGACACCGTCACCGCGCCACTCCCCGCGCCCCTGCTCGCCCCGACGCCGCCCGCCACGTGCTCCTCCCTCTTTGAGCACCGCGCCTCTGCCGGCCCCGCCACCGCCGTGCTATTTTTTTAGTTATACATGCTATTTTTACATGTTTTTAGATTTTCATATATGTATGTATGTACTTTTTAGATATATGTATTTTTATGTATGTTCATATATGTATGTATGTATTTTTTACATGTTTTTATATGTATGTATGTATTTTTTCAATTGTAATGTTGTTTTAAAGTATACGTATATGCAAGTTAGATTCTTAGAAAAGTTTTATCTATATATGTTCTCTGATTTAGTACATTTTAGGTTAGTTTAATTTTTAGAATTTTTTTAAATATCTAGCTAGGAAAGGAAGAAGAAGAAAAAGAATGAGAGGAAAAAGGAAAATAAGAAGAGGAAGAAAGGAGAAGAAGAGGAGAGGAAGAAGAGGAGAAATAAATAAGAAGAGGAAAAAGGAAGAAAAAGAAGAGGGGAAGAAGAAAGGAATAGAGGAGAAGAAGAGAAAATAGAATATTTTCTATTTTTTCTTCTTCTTCTCTATTCCTTTCTTGTTCTCCTTTTTTTCTTCTATTTTTTCTTTGATCACTTATTTCTATTCCTTTCTTCTTCTCCTCTTTTTATTTCTTCTTTTGTCTTCTTATTTTTTTATCGGGTATGTCGTTGTGGATATACCCCCTCCCGATAACTTCAACACGAGGGGGGGTCGATATACCCTCTCCCCAATAACATTATTTTCCCATGTATGTATGTCGTCGTTGTCGATATAACCCCCTCCCGGATAACTTCGACATGAGGGGCGGTCGATATATATACCCCCTCTCGACCGTGATAACTTATACCACGGGAGCACCCCCCCAGCCCTCTCGCTCGACCAAAACTCTCGAGGACACCCAAACCCTAGAAAAAAAGATGTTGGTCTCCTACCCCCTCCCGCCGCGCCCCTACCCGACAAACTCTCCCAACAAACTCTCTCGAGGCCACCCCAAACCCTAGAGAAGCAGCATCGAGACCACTAATATGATTCTTTATTGTGATTAGCTAGCTAGTTCTACGTTTTCCACTAATATATATCCATCTGTCATGTTTGAATAATAATTGTCATGTTGTAAATATTTGCAGAAACTATGGAGCACCCCCGAGACGAAGCAACAGAATCGATGTTGGGGGACATAATCGCGAAAGGAAGTGATGTCGTTGCGTCGTTTCTCAACGACACTGATGGTCTGGAAGGACAGGGTAGTGAAGAAGAAGGCTATGATTATGATGGCTCCGGTGACCCATTAATGCCGGTACAAGAAGAAGGCTATGATTATGATGGCTCTGGTGACCCAATGCCGGTACAAGAAGGAGACCGTGATGACGGCTCCGGTGACCGAACCGAGTCCGACCAGGTATATATATTAGTTAAGCCCGTGCTGACTAGCTAATTGATGCATTCATTGTTTTAGTATGTACACATATTAATTAACTCTCATCTTTCTTCTTTTCTCTAGCCCTCCGGATCAAGCACAACTTCGGTAAAGAAACGAGGCCCAAAGAAAAAGTTGCGCTCGGATGAAAGGTTTGAGATCACAGCAATCACGCGCGATGGCAAGCCGATTGAACCCATCTGGACAAGGGATGCATTTCGTGCTCAGTGCGGATTTCTTGTTAGGGACAAGATCCCGATCAGTATCCACCAATGGTTAAATCCTAAGAATGAAGACCCTGTGGTGTCTTATGTCTCCGATATGCAGAAAGAAGATCTTTGGACAATGCTTAAGGCAAATTTCACCCTACCGCCAGAGGAGGATCCGGAGAAGCCAGTTATAGATCAATTGATCAAGTCTCATGCTCTTAAGAAGATGGCAGAACTATTCAGGAGGTGGAAGAATGAGCTGAAAACAGAGTTTGTCGATGAAGAACTGACACCAGAATTCACCGGAAAGTATGAGAAGATCAAAGATCACTGGCCCGCATTTGTGGCCCACAAGACATCGGAAAAGAGTAAGAAGATGTCAGCGACAAACAAGAAAAATGATGCGAAGAAGAAGCATCACCATTGCACGGGGTCAGGTGGCTACCTCAAAGCCCGACCTTTGTGGGACAAGGCTGAGAATGACCTGATTGCTAAAAGGGTCGAACCAGAGACATTGAACTAGCCAGACCGTTGCCGGACTTGGTTCTTCGGGGTTGGCGGAACCTTGGACCCTGTATCAGGGAAGTGCGTTTGGACGGAAGAGCAACTGCGAATACCCGCCAGGAGGCTTCAGGAGTATATCGAGAAAGCGCGGCATGGGACGTTCGTTCCAGACAGAGAGAAGGACGAGCTCACAATGGCCCTCAGGAATCCTGAGCACCCTGGACTGACATGAGGCATGCCAGGCTCCATTCCATGGAAGGCTGGGTTTCCGGACACAGGGGGTTACAAAAGCCAGGAGAGGAGGAAGAAAGTGGAGCATAGCCAACTGCAGGCGCTGCATGAAAGGGTACAAGGGCTAGAGGAACGAGAAGCAGATCGCAGCAAACGACCTGCCGAAGCTTCCCTTGAAGCTACCCCACCATCTCAGCGGAGAAGCAGCATGGCTTCCACCAAGCAGACTCAGCAGCTAGAGCCTGTCTTCACGGCTCCTGCTAGCTACCCCGTGGATGCTATCACGGAGTCTCAACATTGCCTCCTTATGGCGCGATGGATGACATTGAAAGTCAAGGCGGCTGTTGGCTCTGTTTTACCTACTGAACCTGGCACAACCTACCACTTCCGGTCTATTCCAGAAGGATATGCTAGGGTGATGGTGGATCAAATAACAGATGGATTTGAGGACCTTAAGCTTGACCACACTACGGGTGAAGGGGAGATTCGGCTGGGTTCTTCTCTGAAGAGTCCATGCCTATGACGGAAGGAGCTCATCAACCTTCCGAACTGGATGCCTCTGCCTCCTCCTCCTCCTCCGGCGAGTCAGGGCACTCCACCTCCTCCTCCGCCTCCTCCTATGGTGAGTGATCAGGGCACTCAACCTCCTTCTCCGGTGCGTGGCGGCACTCCGCCTCCTTCTCCGCCTGCACCGGCGTGCCCGGGCAGCCAGCCTCCTCCTTCTCCGCTTCGTCAATAAGGGCGGAAGAGACCCGCCGCCGCTTTGGCTCTCCGGTGCGTCATCCTTCTCCTCCGCCTCGTAAGAAAGGAAAGACAGCCACAGCCACTCCGTCTGCTCTGATGTCTAGCGGTATAGCCAGAGGCAGGCAATACAGATACGGTCCTTCTCTGAAGACTCCAGAGAAGTTACCATATGAGAGGAGCCAGGAGGAAAACACGAAGATCGTGCAAGCCAAAGTGAACAACTTCTTTGAAGGGGTGAAAGCAAAGAAACATCCACCTCCGGAGGAGAAGATAGATCCGGTAAAAGCGAAGCATACTCTGGCTGCCCTGAAGAAACCACCAAAGTCTCTGGCGAAAGGCAATTATGAGTGCATTCTTAAAAAGTCATTTATCGAAGCGGAGCGGTCGAGAAGTACTGTTAGTGGTCAAAGGTTAGCAGAACGACGAGCTGGGAAAAAAGTTGCCCAGCTCGGCGAACAAGCAAACCAATCGTTCCCCCCGCTCCAGGTGTCTAGCGATATCGTTGCTAATCATCCGGGCAGGACAATGGTGCCCGGTTATAACAATCTTGAAGATTACCTGCCCGACGATGTACATTATGATTTCTTGGAGGTGGACGAACACAAATACGTGTACGGGAAGCCTCTCGTCAGAGATGAAAGATCTCTAACAATGATGATGCGAAGATTCCATGATTGGTACATGAAAACCTGCAGAGAGTCTGAGGGGAGGAATATTTTGACGCTGAGTGTTAGAGAGGAGCATGACCTCGTTGGAATTGAATTGTTGAATGTTCCATTTGAGGAGTTCTTCGAGTTTTTCAATCTAAAGGCCCTCGATAAATTAATGATCACTTGCTACTGCCTGTAAGTACTACTACTTCTGTCATTAAGTCTCTATATATAGGTCAGCTCTTTCATTGCATGTATTTTTAATTATCCTCACTATATTATGCAGATTGAAGATCGCCGAATTGAAGAAAAGACAAATCGGTGATATTGGGTTCATTAACACAAATCTCATAGATGCATATATGGTTAAATGGCCAAAGATACCGAGGCCAAGCTGCTACAATCATTTGTATTAAATCAAAACAAAGCTATAATACTCTTCCCTTACGAATTCCAGTGAGTGCTACTGTCTTGTGCATATTCGGTTTCCCTTATTAGTCGAGGTTATAGTAATGTAATTCATGAGTTATGCATGCGTGCGCATCTTCCACTATATTCTCCTAGAGATTAAGCTTGAGCAGGGACTAGTAACCGTCTTAGACTCGAGACGAAAAGATCCCAAGGAGTATGCGGACATGACTAAAATTCTAGAGAAGCAAGTTAAATCAATCATTGTCGCACCATATCGGCAACTTCAATTTGTTCATTTCCTGATATCAAGTAATTGTTTTCTTTGTCTGGCATGGTTTGGAATAAATTCACCTCAAAAACTCCGGGACTGCCGAAGAAGCTGCAATTTAGACACCCGAAAGTAAGTACTATAGTAGCATGTTCCACGCATCTCCTAGTGATTCAAGTGCTAGTTTCATCAATACCATTTAGCATGCTTGCTAATTATCAGTTTGATTGACCTCTATTTCTTGTAAAGTGGTTGTGGCAGGAACAAGGGAATAATTACTGTGGATACTACATTTGCGAGTCCATCCGCTACACGACCTGTGAGCGGGGCTACTCTGACAAACAATATGAAGTGTGTAAATAATAATATTCACAATTTTATTTTATTACCATCATTTGTGTTCAGTTTCATTTATTCATATATATGTATTGACCCCCTTCTTCAAATTAGATATTTCGAATGCGGGATGAACTCCTACCACCAGATCGTATGCGAGGAATTCAAGAGGAATTAACGGCATTCTTTCTTGACCACGTGATCGCTAAAGACGGAGAATACCATGTGGACCCTAATGAGTTGGTTTTTAATTAGGATATTATATTGTAAGAGATAATTATATTGTATATATGTAGCCAGTAGCGTCAGATAGATATACGCGAACTTGTTGTTCGACCAATCTCTCAGAGAAGGAGAGGTGGTCGATATCACTTCTCTCTGTATGCATATGTTCATGACGATCTTCTGTTTCCTTCATTTGCTTACTAGCTAGCGTGTCTAGTCCTCTCTATACGTACAGTATGTAGCGTGGACCAAGCACGGAGATCAGAGAGGACACTTCTCTCTATTAATTAGCTAGCTAACACACTATATGAAACACCTAAATTAACCCCCCAAAACCCCCTAACCCCCCCTTTAAAAAAAACAAAAACCCCAGCACCTGAAATGCTGACGCGTGGATGCCTATTGGTCCCGGTTGGTGCCACCAACCGGGACCAAAGGGTCTCCTGCCTGGGCTCGCCGCACCGGCCACGTGGAGGCCCATCTGTCCCGGTTTGTGTAAGAACTGGGACTAAAGGTCAAGGGCATTAGTAACGACCTTTTAGTCCCGGTTCCTAAACCGGGACAAAAGGCCCTTACGAACAAGGATAATTGGCCCTTTTTCTACTAGTGCATCACTCCTCATGGGATAAGCATATGAATCATATATAAATTCAGATTTATGATATTCAATTCATTCAACCATTTACACATAGGATATAAGGGAAGCACGTGAGTAAATGAGAAACTACTCCAAAAAGATATAAGTGAAGAATAATGAGTAGTGAAGTAATTAAATAGCCATGGGAGGACTCTCTCTCATTAAAGATTTCAGATACAATGATTTTATTCAAACAACAAGTAAAATGAAAATACGCTCCAAGCAAAACACATATCATGTGATGAATAAAAATATAGCTCTGAGTAAGGTATACCGATGGTTTTGAAGACCAAAGAGGGGATGCCTTCCGGGGCATCCCCAAGCTTAGGCGCTTGAGTATTCCTTGAATATTACCTTAGGGTGCCTTGGGAATCCCCAAGATTAGGGTCTTTCCACTCCTTATTCTCCTGATATCGATATCTCACCCAAAACTTGAAAACTTCGATCACACAAAACTTAATGGAACTTCGTGAGATGGGTTAGTATGATAAAGAGTAAATCATTCACTTTGGTACTGTCAAAGACAAGATTCATAATTGTTCTCACACAATGCATACTGTACCATATCATTTCTACAATTTATATTGAGCAATATAAGCCATAGAAACTAGAAATCAAGCAAACTATGCATTGAAAACAGAATCTGTCAGAAACATAACAATCTGTAATGATCTGAACAGCAAGCATACTTCTACTACTCTAAAAATTCTCAAAAATTTAGTACAACGTGGGAAATTTGTATATCAATCTTGTGTACAATTTCCATATCAAAATCACGCTTCTGTGATTTTTTAAAATTCTGGCAATGGGTGCAAAAGTTTCTGTTTTTTCAGCAAGATCAAATCAACTATCACCGTAAGCTATCCCAACTGTCTTACTTAGCACTTTATCGAATCAAAAGCTATAAAACATGATTACTATAGTTGTTTAATCATGTGAACACACTAAAACAGTAAGGATAAATATTGGGTCATCTCCGAACAAGCGCTGCCTTTCTAGATAGTCATGATGATGTCAATGATGCTCATATGAGAGATAAGAATGAAAACATAACAGGAGGATCATGAAGCGTATGACTAGCACATTTAAGTCTAACCCACTTCCTATGCATAGGGATTTTGTGAGCAAACAATTTATGGGAAAAAGAATCAACTAGCATAGGAAGGCAAAACAAGCATAACTTCAAAACTTTAAGCACATAGAGAGGAAACTTGATATTACTGCAATTCCAACAAGCATATATTCCTCCCTCATAATAATTTTCAGCAGCATCATGAATGAATTCAACAATATAACCATCACCTAAAGAATCTTTTCATGATCTACAAGCATAATTTTTTTACTACTCTCCACATAAGCAAAACTCTTTTCATTCGGAATAGTGGGAGCGAACTCAACAAAATAACTATCATGTGAGGCATAATCCAATTGAAAATTAAAATTATGATGACAAGTTTCATGGTTAACATTATTCTTTATAGCATACATGTCATCACAATAATTATCATAGATAGCAACTTTGCTCTCATAATCAATTGGAACCTCTTCCGAAATAGTGGAGTCATTACTAAATAAAGTCAAGACCTCTCCAAATCCACTTTCATAATTATAATAAGATTCAACACCCTCCAAAATAGTGGGATCATTACTTCCTAAAGTTGACACTCTTCCAAACCCACTTTCGATGATAGTCTTATTCATACTCCAAAAGATATAAGTGAAGTTCATGGAGCATTCTACAATTAATATAGATTAACCAATGTCCAAGCTCAAAATATACAAGTGAAGCACATGAATTATTCTATAAAACCGTACTCAAAAGATTTAAGTGAAGCACAAAGAGCATTTTATAAGGTCATACTCAAAAGATATAAGTTAAGCACATGAAGAATTCTATAAAAAAATGAAGGGCTATCTCATGCTAGCATGGTTCTTAAAGAAAAATAAAAACACATAGGACACAAATCATGTGAACAAAAAAAACCTAGGTATACCGATAATTGTTGAAGAAGAAAGATGGGATGCCAACCGGGGCAACCCCAAGCTTAGATGCTTAAGTATCCTTGAAATATTTACTTGGGGTGCCTTGGGCATCCCCAAGCTTGAACTCTTGCCTCTGTTTATTCTTCTCACATCGGTAACTTCTCGTTTTTTGAACACTTCATCCACACAAAACATAACAAAAACTTTGTGAGATCTGTTAGTATAATAAAGTAAATCACTACCTTTAGGTACTATTGTAAACTCATTCCAATTTCATATTAGCATTATATCTACTGTATTCCAACTTCACCATGGTTCATACCCCCCGATACTACCCATAGATTCATCAAAATAAGTGAACAACACATAGAAAACAGAATCTGTCAAAACAGGACAGTCTGTTGTAATCTGGAAACTTCGTATACTTCTGTAACTCCAAAAATTCTAAAAAATTAGGACAATATAAACAAATTTTATAGAAGTACTGTGCAAAAAGTTTCAGAACTATTTGGCTTTCCGGTAAAAAATGTAAATTCACACGCTACAGCCAAAGTTTCTGCTTTTTGCACTGCACATAGTAAACAAGCAATCTAATCATCCTACAACCAAAGCTTGGAACATTATTTTTATAATACAATGGATATATATACAAGGGGATAAATATTTCTGAGAAACTTCCATGAAAAATTCTACATTGTTTCCATGAGCATGAACACACGTGTTCAAGGTCGACCCTCACTTCTCCAATGCATAACTTTCCAATCACTTCTCTTTTTGAAAAAGTTTTTAGGCATAAGAGGCAAGTATATTTTTTTTGTATTTTGAATTTTTTTGTTTGTTTCACCCACAACTAAATAGAAACAAAAGGGAAAACAAAATCTACTTAGTGAAGAAAGCAAACAAGCATACACGAAAATATCAACCCCACACAATTGCTCACCGGCAACGGCGCCAGAAAAGAGCTTGATAATCCCCAAATGCAGGGAATCATCGTAGCAATTTCCAATGGTGGAAGTGATAAGCATGGAGTGTCAAACCCACAAGGAGCTAAAGGTAGGATCAATATTCTCTCAAGTCCTATCAGCCACTAATACGACTCTACGTACACCAAATGTTTGCTTCCAACTAGAAACGAGAAATAAAACTATGTTGTGGGCATGAAGATGATAACTTTGCATGATATCAGAGAGCTAAAATATAAAAGTAGGTGTTGTTATCATAAAGTTAGAATATATTACTTAACTATTATAAATAGCGAGTGTGGAATAATGATGGGTCGGTGTGCGGAATTGTCCTAGGCAATTGTTAACAAGATCGTTAATCATTATTGCAATTTCATATGAGGGAGAGGCATAAGCTAACATACTTTCTCTTCTTGGATTATATGCACTTGTGATTGGAACTCAAGCAAGCATCCGCAACTACTAAAGATAATTAAGGTAAAACCCAACCATAGCATTAAACTATCAAGTCCCCTTTATTCCCATACGCCATGACCCACTTATTTGTGTTTGTGTTTCAGTCACTCACGCAACGCAGACAATAAGCAAACCATGAACATATTGCAAACCCTACAGCGGGGATCCCTCACGCTTGCGTGACACGGAGGGCACCATAGGACAACACCAATAATAAAACATACAACTCAAACCAATCTAGATCATCAATCAACTCAAAGACAAAGGAAATCTACTCAAAACATCATAGGATGGCAACACATCATTGGATCATAATATGTGGCATAAAGCACCATGTTCAAGTAGGGGATTACAGCGGGGTGCGGGAGAGTGGACCGCATAGAAGAGACGAAGATGGTAATGATGATGGTGATGTTGATGAAGACGATCACCGCGACGATGATTCCCCTCCCGATGGCACTCCGGTGCCACCGAGAGAGAGGAGGAGAAGTTCTCCCCCTTGTGCTTTCTCCTCCATACTCTCCCCCCTGGATGGGGAAGGTTCTCGCTCTTGTCCTTGGCCTTCATGGCGATGATGGCCCCTTCGAGATCCCCCCATGGCCTCCGGTGATGATGGCCCCCTCCGGCAGGGTGCCGGAGAGGGCCTTGATTGATTTCTCGTGGTTCTGGAGGCTTGCGGCGGTGGAAATTCCGATCTCTCCTCTGTTTAGTTTTTTTAGGATTTATAGGAGGGGTTGGCATCGGTTTCACGTCAAGGGGCCCCATGGGGAGTCCACGAGGTAGGAGCACCCTCCAGGGGGGCGCCCTCCACCTTTGTGGTGGCCTCGGGACTCCCCTTCGGTAGCTTTTCGTTCTAGTATTTTTTATACTTTCCAAAAATATTCTCCATTGATTTTCAGCGTATTCCGAGAACTTTTATTTCTGCACAAAAACTACACCACGGTAGTTCTGCTGAAAATAGCGTCAGCCGGGTTAGTTCTAATCAAATCATACCAAAATCATGTGATAATATTATAAACATGGCATGAATACTTCATAAATTATAGATACGTTGGAGACGTATCATGGGGCTGGTTCTTGGGTAAGTACAACCATGGTTCTATCTACATCAACTGGTAGCACTATCTTTTTTTAAGACCGTGTTGTTACTCCCTTAGATACTGCCATCACCCCCTCCAATTCAAATGGCTGATTAACAAGAAAAGTAATTGAATGTACAAACATTCTATGATAGACATGTGCAATGGATAGTGGGGAATAAAAGAGGGCATGAAATAATTCACATTTATTTTGTCTAACCAAATAAGATAGCAAGACACAATTTCACATATATGATGGCTAACTAAACATGATAGCATGACACAATTTCACATATATGATGGCTAACTAAAGAGGATAGAAAGACATAATTCTAAATATGATGACTATGTAAACATGATGACATGATATAACTATATGATGTGTTTATTAAATATGTTGGCATGCCATAATTCACATACATGCTGCCTATGGAAACATGATAGCATGATATAATTCATGGATAGAATGAAATAATTCAAAATATGATGACTGTAAACACTAAATAGGATGAGATGATATAACTATATGATGTCTTTATTAATTGGGTTGGCATTCCGTAATTCAGACAGAAGCTGTCTATGTAAACATGATGGCATGATGTAATTCAAATATATGATTTATATACTAAGCAAGTAAGCAGATGGCAATCACATATATGATGTAAAAACTAAGCAATGCAAGACAACATATGCATGATATGAGTATTATAACCCTACCAAGTTTGAGCATAGACCTCAGGGGGAAATAGGACTGGTCATCTGTCTCTGAATCCTCCTTCGAGGAGCTATTTGTAACCAGCAAGAGTCTGCTTCAGCAGGTAGCATTGTCTGCTTTGAAGACCTTATTTTCACTCCAGATATTTCCAACACTGCTTCAAATGGTTGATGCATAGGAAGAGTATTGAATATACAAACATTGTCGACAAATGGAATACATAATACAAAAAAGGATAGCATGGTATAATTCACATATATGATGATTGGCTAAACAACATGGCATTGCATAATTCACATATATAATGCCTTGCAACAAGATAGCGTTGCATAATTCACATATATGTGTCTTGAAACAAGATGGCATTACATAGTTCACATATATGGTAATTAGATAATAAACATGTCGCATTCACACAAAGCATGTTTAAACTAATAAAATGACATAGCAATGCAAGACACCATACACACGATATGAGCAACACAACCCTGCCAAGTTAGAGCATACACCTCGGGCGGAAATAGGACTGGTCATCTGTCTCTGAATCCTCCTCCGAGGAGCTATCCGTAACCAGCGAGATATGCACTTCGTCAGATAGCATAGTCTACTCTAAAGACCTTGTTTTCACTCTAGATTTTTCCATCACCGTGTCAAATGGCCGACGCACACGAAGAGTAGTTGAATGTACTAACATTGTTGACAAATGTAATACGTAATGAAAAAAAAGATGGCATGATATGATTCACATATAAGATGACTGGCTAAGCAGGATGGCATTGCAAAATTCACATATATGATGTCTGGCTAAACAAGATGGCGTTGCATAATTCACATATACGATAATGAAACTAAACAGATAGCATTCAGAGAAAGCATGTCTAAACTAAGTAGATGACATATTTGATGTATAAAGTAAGCAATGCAGGGCACCATATGCATGATATGACCAACATCAACATGCCAAGTTAGAGCGAAGACCTTAGGGGGTAAATAGGAGTGGTCTGCTCCTTCTGAATCCACCTTAGAATAGTTATCTTCCTCTTGATTACAATCTAAAATGGGTGGAGGGGGCTGCCTTTGCGCCCACCATGGAGCGATGTCTGCATGAAATTTTATTGCCACGCAAGGCTCGTCTCTTTTGCTCTAGATGTTCAGTTCCATTGTGTATAATAACTGACATGCATAGGAATAAAACATAGTGGGACTATGTAAGGAGTGCATGCATAAATCCAGAGTGATGGTAGCAACCTATGGATAGACCCAAAACCAATGATAGCATGTAGATAATGGTTCAGTTAAAAAATACAGATAATGGTTCTTTACTGTTTGTTTCCCACCCAACATAAACTCATAGTAGACACCAGATAGTAGACATATACTATTGATTGCGGCCCCGATATGTACCCCACAACCATTTAAAAACTCAAATTTGAGCATTAGTTTGGAGCTGACTCAGAGTCTAATCGGTGAACAGGACGAAAGTAGCATGTAATATTAAGCGATGCATAACGTAAGCAGACACAAAAGAGTGTGACCTCTCTTACAGACCAGTGTAGTCCTCGAGGTGATTTGCTCAGTTGATGATGGTAATGCAGCTATCATGGCTGCTGGCGGCGGTGGACCCTTCTGTCGCTGGAGCAGCTGAGCTGGGGTGGACGACGATGCAGCAGGAGCGGGGCAAACCACACAAGGTTTTCTTTGACAACTATCCATAAGAGAAGTAATTCTCTAAGGGCTCGTTTGAGTTGGAGGATTCTAACGACACAGGGATAGGAAATACAGAGTAATAGGATAGGAATGCATGTGCAAAACAGAGAATTTAAATTATAGGATTTTTGTCAATCTGGGTGTTTGGTTCACAGGAATTGGAAGGTCACAGGAACGCAAAGAAGCATGGTCAAATTAACTCAAACCACAAGAAAATGTACAATTATAATGCTATTATGCCACTATCACTTAGTCTTGTTCTTCATGAATAGGAATGAAAAGGAGGGCCAAGTGGATATTGAAATTCCTACAGTTTTTCTTTGAAAGAGACACTAAAGGAACAAATCCTACAGTTTTCCTTTGTTCCATTCCTTTGAACCAAATGCATTAATAGTAGTACCATAGGAAACTTTCCAATTCCTATGTTTTTCCTTCACTTTTCCTTTCAACCATTGGCAATTCTAGTAGGCAGGCTTGAACAGGCAAAAGCCTACACTCCAAAAATGTTTTTGTGCTACTTGTACTACTTGGGACCCAAGCCACTACCCTACTAACTCAACTCCCAGGCCCATCTACACATGCACAGCTCAAACACGCAGAAATAAATAATGATGGCTTTCGAGAGAATCCATCATAGTTAGCTAAGTTGCCTGGTACCTCACTGCTTGTTATATAGGATAAACTAATCATATTTCACGTTAATACGTGTGCTCAGTGGACAATATATATAACATGTCGAGTAAAAAAGCGATGTAGCAAGTGTACAACCTCTTTGGCAAAGCCATGTCGATCTCAACATCATTGGGTTGGTCACTGAGGATGTTGCGGCTGATGTGGCAGTCGGAGGAGGGGTAAGAAGATCTTAGGTGCTCGGAGATGGAGCCAAGGGTGCTGCTCAGCTGTAATGGAGGGTTTCGTTGTTGGAGCAGCTTCGGTGAGGTGTACGACGGCGAGGCTAAAGCAGGACAAGAGAGACAATGTTAACTTGAAGTGGTATTCTAATAGCATCTCCGATAGATGATGTAAAACACATAACCAAAAAGTGCTAGATGTAAAATACATCAGCCGCTCATCTTTGAACTTAACTGTCGAAACTGTATTTAACTGTCGAAACTGAATTTTACTGTTGAAACTGAATTTTGGCATCGAAACTGAATTTTACAGTCGAAACTGAACGCACTAGTAGCAAAAAAGCAGTGCACTAATAGTTTAGGCCGCCGAGCACTAGTGGCAGAGTAGCAGTGATCTAAATCAGTAGTCGCTCCAGCAGGGACCGTACTACCAGAGAGAAGCCTGGGCAGCAGCAGCACCCAGAGCGGCAGCACATGCAATAACCAGGGCATCTAGTCATGTAGCAGCATCTCGTGTAGCAGCAACAGGAGCTCGAGCGAGAGTCAGAGCTGTTGCTCGTGCAGTAGCAACGCGAGCAAGAGTAGACTAGCAGCGCAAGCAAGAGCAAGAGCAGTAGTGCAAGCAAGGGCTAGAGCAGACCAGGCAGGGGACCGAGAGCAAGAGGAAGAGCAGCAACGTGAGCAAGAACCAGAGCAGACCAGGCAGGGGACTAAGAGCAAGAGCAGAGCAGCAGCACGAGCGAGAGCCGAAGCAGCAACAACAATGCCAGCAGGAGCCGTAGCAGCAGCAGCTCCAACTGATGTGGACATCGCCGCCGAGGGAGCGGCGCCATGGAGGAAGTGGCCGGCGATGCCACCATAGACGGAGCCACGCCATGGCGGCTCGGGACCGAGCGCCGACAGCACTGTGAGATCGAATCAAGAAGAAAATGCAGTGATTAATGTAGAACCTCTTTGGGGGTGCTATTAGGCCTCAACTTCATCTGAGGAATCGGTGATGGTGCTGCTCTTCCTGTGGTGCAGGTGAAGACGGTGATGTGTGAACGGAGGTGGCGCGAAAGATGAGGAGAACGTCAGGGCAACTCCTTTGACATGGAGGATGGGTGGCTAAACCGGCGGAACAACGAGATCGATGATGGATCCTCACTCGGTGTAGTGGATGAGGGACGTCGAGGTGTTGCTGTGGACGACATCATCGGGGAAGAGGCTCCGGCTGGGTGGCAGACGAAGGAGGGTGTGGGGCTTCGTGAGTTTTTGCAGCCTCATTGTACGAATGGGGGGAGGGGATGGGAGGGGGGAACCATAGCTTAGGGATGTGCTTGTCCGAAATATGGGGTAAGTTACGAAAGTAGCCCCACCAATTTGAACTAGGTGGTTCTTTCGGTTCAGGGGTATCACGGGAATTTCGCGTGGTCGGGATTTCATAGGAGGTGGGAGTTTTCGCACGCGTTGTAATTTTGGGATAGCAAGGCGCGGGTTGAGATGGAGGGAATTTTAGGAGAACAACGAGGCAAAGAGATATCTTAAATTTTCGGGATAACAAGGCGCGGGTTGAAATTTCCGGACAAGCCTAACGTGTATACTATATCAAATCAGTTCGCACTTCCCTCGATGAAAAAACCAAAAATAAATCAATTCACACCACACAAGAGAGTCTAGTCTCGTGTTTTGTACCAAATCAATTTGCACTACAAATGCCATTTAAAACTTTGAATCCATGTTGTGTTCAATTAAAATATTTCGCTACGTGTATAATGCATACAACCTGCTACGCAAATGAACATTTTAGTGCTTTCCAAATGTGTATACTACCACATCAGTATGAACTAAATTTGAATTCGTTTCTCTATTTGAATAATATCTACAATCATGATTGTTGTCAAGTTAAACCATTTGAATTCATTTTTCTATTTTAATAAGATCTACAATCATCATTATTGTTAAGTTAAACCATCGTATATATATTATCTTCACATCACACCACATGATTACTGTCGAGTTAGATATGAACTATGTGTACTATATGAACTCGAACTCAATTTTTTAAATCCACTTTATGTTGATTTCAAATCATAGTACATTTCAAGCTCTAGATAGATCTTCATAACCTAAACCATGTCTCATATATATAATGTGTTTATCACATAATGTATGGTGCTCCGCCCCCTACACCTACAAGTATTTAGCTGTGAGTTGCAAATGCCACACATTATCACAACTCCAAATAAAATGTGAGATTGTTAGATATATAGTATGTTTTAGATGGTTCAATATTTAGTTATGAGCTGCAAATGCCACACATTATCACAAATTCAAATAAAATGTGAGATTGTTCGATATATAGTATGGTTTAGACTGTTCGATATTTACCTGTGAGTTGCAAACGCCACACATTATCACATTATAATATAATATGTCCAAAACCACACCATACATATCACCGCTATATTCACGCATGCATATGTTTATAACACTACGATCTCTTATTCAAATATATGAATCCACTTTCGTATCGAATTATGATCTTTGTTAGTCTCTTACAGCCACACAATCCTCTAACCTTTGCACCTAGCACTAACTTTCTCTCGTGCATGCACACACCCTCCTCTCCCTCCCCCTCCCTCAGCATTCTATCCATTGCGCTCATTCATTTTTTTTCTTTACGTCATTCTCCCACGGTCTCCACAACTCC
Source organism: Triticum dicoccoides (assembly GCF_002162155.2). Classification (NCBI taxonomy): domain Eukaryota; kingdom Viridiplantae; phylum Streptophyta; class Magnoliopsida; order Poales; family Poaceae; genus Triticum; species Triticum dicoccoides. Next base: position 166,462,710 of record NC_041385.1, on the reverse strand, counting down.
TTCTGTCTGACACACACACCAATCAATAAACCCCTCCAGTGATGTCCGCCTACCACATACACACACTTTCCATTTCCACCTTTCTGTTTCCATGCCTCGTGTCTCTCATACGGTCCCACACCCATGTAAACTCTCGCCCCTCTTTTCATCGATCTCACAATCGCACACTCCTCCCCCTATCTAGCTAGTAGGCCTCTGTCGTGGTACACAAACATGGGTGTGTGTTTCCCCTGACTTGTGCACAGACAATAGGCCTCCACCCCGGCAGCGCCATGATCCCAAGTCGAGACCAAGCTAGAGAGATAGCTCTTCAAAGAATCAAAGGGCAGATCAAGAAGACCAAGACATGCCAAGGAAACAAGATACCGCTAAGAAAATATCTCCCTTACCGGGCAGACGAGCCTGGTCAGGTCGAGGCCTCACCAAGAAAAAGGCCCAAGATTTCCCCAGCAGGCTTATCGGGGCCGCCAAGGGCGAATCTCACTGCCAAGACTCCACCGCTCCATCACACAGCGAAGCAAGTCACTTATTAGTGTGGTGTCGAGCTCCCAAGTGATTAAGTGGCTGTCATTTGGCACGTGGCATCCATTTGGAAGGAAAATCCCCCCTATATGACACCTGTCCAGAGGCGTGTCATGCAGACAGGTAGAAGATGATTAAGCGGCATGATAGGCTTGCCCGACTGCATCCTCAGCATGTGTGGCACCCTAGCTTAGAGCAACCGGTTTACCTTGCATTGCCAGCCTAGAGATCAAGTATTTTGGCAACACACAATAAAATGGTACAGAAACAACCGCTTTATTGATGCTAGCGGATACATAAGTCTAATATTACATCAAGATAAGAGGACAAGCGGCACACACGTTGCAGCTGAACAGTATGTGCATTATTTAATGAACATGAAGGGGCCTCGATCACGCAAACTACGCGGCAGCGGAATAACGACGAAGTGGAATTCCATAGTATAGGGACACCGACATGGACACGATTCTAGATGTGGGAAGCTCTCCGATCTGATACGTCTTGCCTGAAAGCTGGCATGACACTCCAGGTCAGTACATTGAATGTACTTGCAAGTTCACAACAAACATAAGCACAATGACAAACAATATCGTGAAAATTAATCAAGTTAATGCAATGCATGTAATACTACTGATGCGATGAAACCAACATGTGCACCGAGTCCCTCGGACTCGCTTACCACACTGGTTACAACTGTAACCAAACAGTGATCATACCCGGATCACAACTGAAGCCAACCACTTACGATCATCACATGATCCATAATTCATCATAAAACCAGTGCCAACAATAAATACTTAGTGTGCAAGGTTAATTAGAATTGTTGATCCATGGTGTGACTTTCTACCGAGTTGTGTCCATAACCAAGGACACGGCTATCGATAGATTAAAATACACTCTACAGAGGTTAGCGCACTTTACCCACACTACAAAACTCATGGCCTCGCTCTCCCATTCGAGTGGACCAACAGAGTTTTGACGAAACCCTTCCCTTGCCATAACACTCTCCCGGCCACTCCGACCTACTCCATCTCAGGGCTAAGTCATGGGTGGCCCCATGCCTACCAAAGGCATCTTCGGCCACCGTCGTGGCAAAACGGTCCAAACAGGGACAAGGTACCATAAAAACAACGGTCACACAAGGTTATGTCTGCTTATCGCACCAGGGTACCGCATGCCTAGAACCTTCCCTCGTTGGAGGCATCGGTAAGAGGCATGACAAAGGACCGAATCAAGACCCCCCATAAAGGTAAATGTGGTCGCACTGAGAAGAAACCGATTCAGTGGCACCATGACTTGATCAACATTATATTCAAGTTGGATTATTATCAGGTTTAACTTGAAAATAAACTCACTCCAAGTCATACGATGCCATGATCATGCAACTACTCGATATGCTTATCATGCAACTCAGAAGAACGGATCAACATCACGGAAATAACTTTCTTGCACTACTCATCAATAAACCTTACTAAAGCTACTTCACTGGTTATTATCAAACATCATTTTGAGTCATTTATCTTTTATATGAAAATTTAATTATCAAAAGAAACTACCATTATTTATCAAAGCACTTTCATTAAGCCAAAAACTTTACTCTACTTGATTAAACTACTGCATGCAATAAACCAGTAACTAAAGCAAGCATATAAAGCATGAAAAAGTAACTAAGTATTAAATCATAATTATTTAACTATTTTAAATGCATGAAAAAATAGCTCACATTCAAGTAGGAAAATCATAATATTGATATGACACCATCCAAATGTCATTGGGGCTTGCCTTAGTGCAGGGGAGGTTCACACTCCTCCTGGATAGCTTCAAGACAAGTCTCTCCCTCTGAAAATATTTAAAAACCACAAAACAAAATATCAAGAACCACTCTGAAAATCACCAGAAATTCTAGACATCAAGGAAAAATCCACACTTTGGTGTGCTGCTAGAGCTTTCTGAAACAAACACAATGCAAAAAGAATCAACTCATTCGTACTTATAGGCTAGGAGATATCAATGGTCAAAGTTTTGGTCAAAATATTTGAATAAAATTGAAATAACAGAAAACCTGGGGGGGGGGGGTGACGTCGATGGCATAAAGCCAAAAGACGCCTCCACTCGTACCGCTTCAGGTGTGTGTGTGTGGAGGGGCTGACACTAGGCCCCACCAGTCAGGAGAGAGGAGAGGAGGAGAGAAATAGAGCACGACGGCGCTTCGTCGGGGCAAACACCAGCGAGGAGGGGTTCTTGAGCAAAGCTAGAGGGATAGGATTGAAGACGGGGCTACGACGCACCTGCCTGTACCCGTGGCACGACAAAAGACGACCGGAGCTGCTCGCAATCAACCTCGAAAGCTGCAGCAGCGGTCGGGAGTTGCTGGAGAGGAAGAAGGCGATGGTGAGGGGCGGTTCCAGGGGCTCTATGGCTTCCAGGCGTCACTAGAGGATCTACAGGGACGCGCCTAGGTGGTTGGTTGGCCTCTAGGAGCTCGGGGACGGGGTGGCTAAGCTGCGGTGGTTGCCGGCGAGCTCAGGTCGGGCACGGCGGCCAGAGGCCTGCCCAGCCAGGCTGCGTCTGTGTGGCGTGTTCGTGGAGGTTGGGTGGTGCAGTGGGTGGATTTGGGACGGAGGGGAGGGCTCAATTTATAGCCGGAGGGGGAAGGGGGTATGTGTCGCCGCCGGAGCTCTCTAAAAGCCGATGAGAGGCGTCATCGAGGGGGTGAGAGGCTCAGCGATCACGCGGAGGCTGTCCACACTCGCGGACGAGCACACGGAGGAGGGGGAGAAGAAGACAGGTGCACGGGCGCACTGTGGCTTTTGGCCGCGACACGCCCGTGCTCGCTGCAGCGTCTCCGACATCGGCGAGCGCCAGGGAGGGGTCAAGGGCGATGAGACAAAGGTGGTGGCACGGTGCAGTAGTCGTCGGCGAGCTCTGGCTCGAGCACGCGCCAAACAGAGGCCCTGGTGCGACATAGAGCGTGTCAAACGCATGCCAGGCCCCGTGTCCACATGCGGTCACCACCCTGGCATGGTCAAAATGATGCCCACGCACTGCCAAACCTTGTCTGGGCTGAAGTCCATGCAATGTTTAGTCTAGGAAAGTTGAAGACTTGAAGCCATGCCGACCATATGTGACTCAAGCTTGATGGCACGTTTCTGGACAGAAACTTGGTCGCCAAGTTTGGATGGCTTCTAGAAGGCCATTAGGGATGATCTCCTGGGGTTAAGGGTTACTTAGTAGGGTGACTATGCTCAAGAAATATCAGCTCCAAAAGATCAAGGAAAAATACACTTGCTGTACAAAGTGCATTTTTGGGCCAAAAGGGAAATGATTTTCTCTAGCAAAAATATTACAAAACGTCATGCAATATTTTTGCTCACGGAGGTGGGCCAAGGTTCATAGAAAATTCAGGAATTATCTCAAGATTTTTGGAGCAATAAAAGTTGGGGTTGCTTTGGAGCTCTAGTTTCTGAAATGATATTTCAGATTGAAAATGAATATTTTTCCTTTATGAAAAATATTCAATGGGCCATTCTAGGGGTTTATGAGAGAAATAAAGTTGGATGAGAGGCAAATGGGTCACTTGGGTGAAAGTCAAGGGCATGCCCAAGTGACAAGTCCATTCGAATTGATTCCAAAAACTCAAATTCAAGGCAAAGGCAAATCAAGTCCGGAAAAAGAGATAAGGCAAAAACCAGGCTATCACAAACCTCCCCCACTTAGGATGAATCTTGTCCTCGAGATTCGGTTGCTTGGGAAAATAGTTCGAGGTAAGCAGTCCTTAAAAATTCCTCTCTTTCCCAGGTTGCCTCTTCCTCGGTATGGTGCTCCCATTGAACCTTGAAAAACCTGATTACTTTGCTGCGAGTGACTCTTTCTGTCTCATCCAATATTCTGACTGGTCTTTCCTCATATGTCAGATCCTTAGCCAGTTCTATCTCTGCCATATCAGTCCTTTTCTCCGGTGGCGAGATACATCTTCTTAGCTGTGAGACATGAAACACATTGTCTACCTGTGAAAGTTCTGATGGCAACTCCAACTGATAAGCAACTGTTCCAACTCTGGTCATGACTGGGAATGGGCCAATATATCTGGGTGCCAACTTGCCCTTTGTCTGAAACCTCTTAACTCCTTTCATCAGGGTGACTCTGAGATACACGTGTTCTCCTAGTTCAAATCTGACCTGTCGGTGTTGTGCATCTTAGTAACTCTTCTGTCGTGACTTGGCCAACTGTAGTCTGTCTCGGATCTCCTTGACTTGCTTCTCAGCTTCCATCATTAGACCAGTTCCAAAGATACAGCTGTCTCTAGTTTGAGACCAGTTCAGTGGAATGCGGCACTTACGGTCATACAGAGCTTCATAGGGTGACATTTTCGAACTGGTCTCGAAACTGTTGTTGTAGGAAAACTCAGCGTATGGCAGATAATCTTCCCACCTAGGTCCTTGGGCCAATGCACATGCTTGGAGCATATCCTCGAGTATTTGATTTACTCGCTTGGTCTGTCCGTCTATCTATGGATGATAAGTTGTGTTGTATTTCAAGGCAGTCCCCAAGGCTTGATGTAGTTGGGACCAGAAGGCTGAAATGAAGAGAGATCCTCTGTCGGAGGTGATGGTCTTTGGCACTCCATGCAAACTGACGATCCTGGACACATATAATTGTGCAAGTTGATCAGCACAGTTGAAAGTGCAATCATGCCCTTAATCATATTTTGATGTTGATGACAACACATATGCTCGAGACTAATCATGTTTATCAAGTATATCTCAGGATTATGTTCCAAAGACCGTGTGCATGGATCATGACTAGGGACAAAAAGAATATAACCCAAGAATGGAGATACAAGATGTTGACTTCATTTATGGTTTGTTCTTGAGTATAGGGATCCCGCACTATTAAGAGGGGATCGATGGATCTAGTGAAAAACTTGCTCAAAAGCTACTATTTCTATACCTTGCCTTCGGACGTCCGGTGTTCTACGGACGTCCGGTCCTTCTTGATTGCCCGGACGTCCGGCCACTTCCGGACGTCCGGCGTTCCACAACAAAAGCATTTCTACGGATGTCCGGAACTCTCCGGACGTCCGACACTTTCACAACAGAAGCATTTTTACGGACATTCGGACCCTCCGGTCGTCCGTGCTCCGGATGTCCGGCCCTGCTCGGACGTCCGTATCCTGTACACTGGGTTGTGGCTCACATTTTCACAGCGGCCGGTCGTCCGATGACTGTCGGACGTCCGGACCTATTTGTGCCTCCGGACGTCCGACGTTCTCCGGACGTCCGGCCCATCCTGTACCCAAAACGGTCACTTTTACCCACCACCTATATATATACCTTTCCCTTCCACGGGAGAAGGTTGACCATTCACCTTGAGCCTATCAAGAACACTCCTCACTCTCTCTCTCTCATTCATCCACACTAAATCCTAGATTCCCAAGTGTTCTAGGAGCATTTGAGAGAAGTTCTCCAATCAAGTGATAGATCCACTTCCTCCCCTTCTTTGCACCAAAGGAATTCGTGACTTGAGCAAGTTTTGAGCTTTCCCCATCGTTCTTGTTACTCTTGGAGGTTGGAGATTCCTAGGCGGTAGGAGTCATTCGGAGAGGAATCGAACTTTGTGATTACCCTCGGAAAAGTTTGTGAGGGTTTGGAGACCACCCCAAGGTCTACCACTAGTGGTTGAGAAACGCCTCCGTGGTGTTGTCTCAAAGGGAGAATAGGGTGAGCCTTCGTGGCGTTGGTGTGCCTTCGTGGTAACATCCGCCTCTCTAACGGTGACTAGCTTCCCTCCAAGGAAGTGAACATCGGCATGCATCCTCGTCTCCCGGAGTTGCGGTTATTCCTAACCCTAACTCTCTACTTGTGGTTACTTGTCTCTTTACACTTACGTACATTATATTGTGCTTGCCTACTTACGTGTTTGTGTTGTTTGCTTAGTACCTTGTGCTCACGTGCAATTGTTAGGCTCATCTTCATATTCCGCACTATTGCCTAAAATTGCCAAGTAATAATTAAATTTTGTAATTGTACCTATTCACCCTCCCTCTAGGTCCATCTCGATCCTTTCAACGGTAAGTGGTCCGGATGGGTAAAAATGAGCTACCTTGGTTAAGGTATCCACTATGACCCATATTGCGGCATTCCCTTGCTGTGTCTTTGGTAAGCCGGTGATGAAGTCCATGCAGACATCGTCCCATTTCCATTGTGATACGGGTAAGGGTTGAAGGAGTCTGGCAGGCTTCTGATGTTCCGCCTTCACCTTGTTGTATATATCACAAAAAGCTACAAAGTAAGCGATGTATTTCTTCATTCCCTCCCACCAGAATACCTGACGAAGATCTTCGTACATTTTGGTGCCACCTGGGTGAATCGAGTACGAAGATTTGTGTGCTTCTGATAATATCTTCTTTTTCAGACTTTCTTGGTTGGGTACGCAAATCCTTCCTCGATACCTTAGTGTACCATGATGATCCTTAGAGAAATCTTTCGTCTGCTTGACATATAATTGCAGTGATTCGTCATTTGCTTGAGCACTGCGAATTTCTTCCTTGAGAGTAGGTGCCATTTCCAGTATGCTGGCCATCCTGGCATCCACTATTACCAAATTTAGCTAAACCATTTCTTCACAGAGTTTGGGAGGCAGAGAATCCAGGAGAGCATTCAGGCTGACTGGCTTGCGACTGAGGGCATCTGCCACCACATTAGCTTTTCCCGGGTGATAATTTATCCCGAGGTCATAATCCTTAACCAACTCAAGCCATCTTCGCTGACGGAGGTTTAAATCCGGTTGAGTGAATATATACTTGAGACTCTTGTGGTCTGTAAATATTTGACACCTCTTTCCAATAAGATAGTGTCTCCAAATCTTCAAGGCATGCACCACTAAGGGAGTCCTGGATTAGGGGGTATCCGTACAGCCAGACTATATACATCGTCCGGACTATTGAAGCGTGAAGATACAAGACTCAAGACTCCGGCCCGTGTCCGGATGGGACTCTCCTTTGCATGGAGGACAGGCTTGGCGATCCGGATGTTATTTCCTTCCTTGTAACCGACTCCATGTAAACCCTAGCTCTCTCCGGTGTCTATATAAACCGGAGAGGATGGTCCTTAGAAGGCCGATCACAATTACAATCATACCATCATAGGCTAGCTCTTAGGTTTTAGCCTCTACGATCTCGTTGTAGATCTACTCTTGTACTACTCATATCTTCAATATTAATCAAGCAGGAAGTAGGGTTTTACCTCCATCGAGAGGGCCTGAACTTGGGTAAACATTGTGTCCCTTGCTTCCTGTTACCATCAGCCTAAGACGCACAGATCGGGACCCCCTACTCGAGATCCGCCGGTTTGGACACCGACATTGGAGCTTTCATTGAGAGTTCCTCTGTGTCTTTGCTTTGAAGCTTGATGGCGCCTTCAATCATCAACAACATGGTCCAGGGTGAGACTTTTCTCCTCGGACAGATCTTTGTGTTCGGTGGCTTCGCACTGCGGGCCGATTCGCTTGGCCATCTGGAGCAGATCGACAGCTACGCCCCTGGCCACCAGATCAGGTTCGGAAACTTAAGCTACACGACGGATATTCGCGGAGACTTGATCTTTGACAGATTCGGCCCTGTGCCAGGAGCGCCGGACAGTCACGATGAGCACGGCCTAGACCTGCTGTCGGACAATGCTCGGAACATCATCCCTGCAATAGCCCCGGATCTAGATCCGGAATAGGTTGCGTCGCCCAAGGACGGAGGGGTAGACCCCGCCCCGCAGGCCGCATACTCATCGGCGGTGGAGCCGAACTCAGATCTCACCTATGTGGAGGCCTGTAACCCCAGACCCCCGGACTCGTATCCGGTTGTTGGTTCTGATCCGCATACCCTCGAGCCAGCCAAGCCAGGTTGGGCTCCTGTAATGGAATTTACCGCTGTGGACAGCTTCCAGCACTCGCCCTTTGGCGACATGCTGAACTCATTAAGGTCTTTCTCTCTGTAAGGAGGATCTAGGCCGAACTATGTCCGTCCTGAGTGGGAAGCAGGCGAGGAATTCGTGGCCCACCCACCACCCACTTCATTGCCACGATCGATGATTTAATCGATGTTCTTAACTTCGACCCCGAAGACATCGACGGTATGGACGACGATGTAGGAGAAGCTTCAGAATCTCTGGGGCACGAGACTACTACCTTGTCACACGATATATACATGGTGGATACGCCCAAGAAGGACGACGACGATAGTACGGAGGATAAAACACCCGGGCAAAAGCCAAAACGGCGGCGCAGACGTCGCTCAAAATCCAGCAACAACAAAAATAGCGACACGAGCGCAAGAAGGGTCGACATACCAGAAGGCAGTAATGACCACACGGACCCAGCGATGGAGCAGGATGAGCCAGGTCACGCCAAACCAAGTTCGGAGCAAATATCCGATCACAATGACCCGGAGGGACGAGCTCATGAAACCGCCCCAGAACAGGAACACAGTCCGGACGACGATGCATTCATCATCCCGGACGAACGAGTGGAACGAGACAACCTCTACCGAAAGCTTATGGCCACAACAAGAAGTCTAAAGAAGCAGAAATAATGGCTTAAGGCCGCAGAGGAAAAGCTCAGTCGCAGATGGAATAAAGTTCTAGACACTGAAGAAAGATATGGCGACGATCGCCATACAAAGAGCTATCCAAAACGCAAGCTACTGCCAGAATTCGACGACGAGTCCGTCCCACCAAAGAATAATACAACCAGGAGACCAGACGTACCGCTTCACAACCACAACAGAGCAGCTACTGACACCGTGCACGATCTACGTGAGAAGCTGGATAAGAAGGCCGGTGCAGCCAGGTCCATCTACGGATCTAAAGGACACACCCCGGCGAGGGACTATGGTCACCCAAACGCTAATACAAGCCAAATACCAGTTCAGAATAAGCACCGGACACAACAACAGCTGACCACATGCCACAACGCGCCCAGATACACAGGGGCTGCTCACCCCCTGTGCTTCACCAAAGAAGTACTGGACCATGAATTCCCACAAGGCTTTAAACCTGTGAACATAGAGGCATACGATGGAACGATAGACCCAGGGGTCTCGATCGAGGATTTTATCCTGCATATTCACATGGCTTGTGTGGATGACCTCCACGCCATCAAATACCTTCCCCTCAAGCTGAAGGGACCAGCACGACACTGGTTGAAAAGCCTCCCCGAAAACTCAATTGGAAGTTGGGAGGAACTCGAAGACGCTTTCAGGGCCAATTTTCAAGGGACTTATGTCCGGCCTCCGGATGCAGACGATCTAAGTCACATAATCCAACATCCCGGAGAGTCCGCTCGCAAGCTCTGGAACATATTCCTCACTAAGAAGAATCAAATTGTCGATTGTCCGGACGCCGAAGCCTTATCGGCATTCAAACACAACGTCCGTGATGAATGGCTTGCCAGACACCTCGGCCAAGAAAAGCCAAGGACAATGGCAGCCTTAACAAGCCTTATGACCCGCTTTTGCGCGGGTGAAGATAGATAGCTAGCCCATAAAGGCACCAGCGACCCCAGCACATCCGAAATAAGGGATGGCAACGGGAAGCCACGGCGTAAAAAAAACAAACGCCAAAATAAGGAAGAGAGCCCGGATAACACAACGGTCAATGCCGGATTCAGGGGCTCTCGACCTGATCAGCAAAAGAAGCCATTTAAAGGCAGTAAAGAGGGACCGTCCGATCTGAACAAAGTCTTGGACAGACTATGCAAAATTCATGGCACCCCGGAGAAACCTGCAAACCACACTCATAGAGAATGCTGCGTCTTCAAGAAGGCCGGCAAATTAAATGCCTAACACAAGAGGAGGGAAACACCAAGTGAAGACGAGGATGAACCTCGCCAGCCGAACTCTGGGGGACAGAAAAAATTCCCTACAGAGGTTAAAATAGTAAACATGATCCACATGACTCACACATTGAAGAGAAGGCATGAACGTGCGCTCAGAGACGCGCACGATGTAGAGCCCATCGTACCTACATCTGACTACTGGATGTCTCATCCGATCACTTTCGATCACATGGACGGCCGAACTAGTATACGACACGGAGGATCACATGCCTTGGTGCTTGACCTAATAATCGACGGATACCGTCTCACCCGTGTTCTCATGGATGGTGGCAGTAGTCTCAATTTAATATACGAGGACACTGTCTGCAAAATAGGGATAAAACCATCCAGAATTAGCCAAAGTAACACCGCCTTCGAAGGGGTGATACCAGGCGTTGAAGCCTATGGCAGGGGCTCCGTCGTGCTGGAAGTAACATTCGGCTCCCCAGGCAACTCCAGAAGTGAGGAACTACTCTTCACCATCGCACCCTTCCAAAGCGGCTATCATGCACTGCTTGGAAGAACGGCCTTCGCCCGCCTCAACGCATTGCTGCACTATGGCTACCTTACACTCAAGATGCCCGGTCCACATGGCATCATCACCGTTAGCGGAATCACAGAGCGCTCTTCACGCGCAGAGGAACACGCGACGGCCCTAGCGGCCGGACTATAAGCGACCTCCAATATCAAAAAACATGACTGATCATTACGACCACAGACTCGGTTAGACGAGTCCGGTAGCCCGGATACAACTGAACCAGGGCACCGTACATATAATCCCATAGCGGATACCAGGGGCTATAAATATTTAATGCAGCCCCACAGCTGGCTCAACCTTACTAGCAGGCCAACATCTTACACTTTTATTATTAATCGCATACTTACGTTGTACTCTCCTACGAGTTTTCTTTTCTCCACAGACAATGTTCGCGCGATACCCTTCCAGGATACGGCACGACGGAGACAAAGGCGCAGACGTGCAGCAGGGCCCCGTTCAACATGTTTCTTTTTAGATTAAGCCCTTGCGTAAACCTTTTCTACTGCCTCTTGTTGTTTAACCATCCCATGGGTTCTATACCCACAGAGGATACTGCCATTTTTGGCATTTCGCCACGACAGATTTATGGCACATACCTGGAAATTTAGGGTTTATAACAAGCTTTTGTCAGCCTGTTTTCTTTTACAAAGACCGAATACCTTCGGGAGTGTTCGGCGTCACGAGTTTGGCCTTATATGTATCAGCTCTGAATCATGTCTTTGGTCAAATGTTGGGTTTGCCCGCTCCTGGGTTTGCTGCCTTATGTTCCGTTATTATCGGCTAAGGCAGGCCAAAGGAGAACTACTGCGATTGTGCCCTGGTTATTCCGGATGAGCACCTCAGTAGAGAAAGCCGAAAACTTACTGTCATGATACGGCGAGAGACTGTTCAACCACTCGAATACTCACCAGAATCTCTAAGGATTCCTCCGCATTAACGAAGGGTCGTTTCCCGGCCATGTACACACGCGCCCGTATTCGGATGCACGCAAATGTACCAGGGGCTACATAGTAGCCCCACCATTAGACTCCCGTGGCTAAGCGAAAGTGTTACAGCTATATAATCCGGTTGCCTAGTTCGATGTGCGATCACCTCCTTAACGGACCAAGACGTTGGATCAAGTGTGATAATGCATATTTTTCGCGAACACCCCCACATTGTATGCGTGGGGGCTGAAGCCAAAGACTGCTATCTTTCGGACTACTTATACATACAAAAACGGCCGTACAGAGGACACAATCATATTTTCAGGCAAAAAGTATAAATATGGCATATAATCAAAATAAACATTGTTTTTTACAATGATTCGGCTTATCAGTCGAAGAGGACATTCTTCGAGCACTGCGCCTCTATTAGGCGGGCACCTTCTGTGACCTGCGCCAAGTAGTGCTCGGTCGGATATTGGCCGCTTGCCGGATCCTGGGTCGCTATAATGGTGGCCTCCATATCCGTCCAATAGGCTTTAACGTGGGCAAGAGCCATCCGCGCACCCTCTATGCACGCTGACCTCCTCATGGCGTCAATCCGAGACATGGCCCCAAGGAATTGCTGCACCAAACCAAAGTAGCTGTCTGGCTGAGGCCCCTTCGGCCAAAGATGGTCTATTAGATACCGCATTGCAAGCCCGGACAGCCTACGAAGCTCTGCCACGGCAGCCACCTTCTCATTTAATGGCAGCGGGCGAGTGGGAGCATTGAATTGCGACCAGAAAAGCTTCTCCACTTCCTTATCACCCTGATCCTCGAAGAACTTGGCAGCATCAGCTGTACTATTCGTCAAGTCCGCATATGCGTCTGCAGGACTCCAGCGCCCAACTAGGGGAGCATACTTGGGATCCAAAAACTTCGTCCGCAGTAGGTAGGAGCCCCCAGCCATGATTTTGTCGGCCTGCTGGAGCTCCTCCCGCATACCCCGGATCTTGGTCCGCATCTCCTTGGCGGCATTCAGTGCCTTGTCCAGCTCAACCGAACTAGCCTTATTCTCCTTTTCAAGGAGTACATACCGGTCGGTGGCATTCTTCAACTCTTCAGCCATTTCGGCTATCTTTTCCTCGCTTTGGCGATGAGCAGCCTATTCGGCTCTCAACTCTTCGGCCGCCTTTAGGGCAGCCGCATTGCTAGCCCGAGCTTGTTCCTTGGCCTGAGCAAGTTCCGCTCTCAGGGCCTCCACGGCAGCTGCACCATCTACGGTGCAAACACATGGCATTAACATTATGCCACTCTCGCATTTTCCTATACAACATAATAAGGGATACAGAGCACATACCCTGTGACTCCTCCAGCCATTTGTTCACCAGCGTGATATCGGCATCAATCAATCCGATCTGCCTCCTCAGTTCGGCAACTTCAACAGACTGGTCGGCTGTCGGATCCTTATATACCTGCGCACATGTGCAGCACAACCGTTACTATATGATCCCCCGTTTGCCGCCTATGGCAGGCAACCAAAGTCTCAGGGGCTACTATCTATAGGGAGCACACCTAGCGTGTGCTTCATAACCAAAAAATAGTGCATTTCTCACTACATACCTCACAGCCTTTGAGCAGGCTTGTAAATGCCTCATTCAAACCGCTGGTAGCGGATGAAATCTTCGTGAGTGCCATGCTCATTAAAGAGCGATGCTCCTCCAAGAGTGCGGCTCACTCCAGAAGGCCCGTTAGTACGTACGGCCGGACATCGTACTGTGCCGGACCCTTCTCATCGCCCCCCGTGGGATCCAAATGCTCCGAGCTCAGGGCGACTGACGTGTTAGCCTCCGACTTCGGCAGATCTAGACTCCTCCGTGACAACACCTCGGTGTCGCCCGCTTCATGAGCCGGAGAGGTGGGTGGGGTCTCACTCTCCATCATCTCCGGAAGAAGATCCCCCGAAGACGAACTCTGTTGAGAAGAGCTGCTCACCGGACTGCAAAAGACGAAGTCTTGGTTATGGATCTCGGAGAAACACCATACCTTCGAATCAACGATCAACTTACAGCTCGGTGGAGGGCTGGCCCGTTGGTGGGCACGACGTGGTGAGGGTGCCCGTCGCGGCAGAGCCCCCTGGTGATACCTTCTTCCCTTGCTTGGACGTCTCCGCCTCCAAGTCTTCGGAGGCTGCCCTCTTCTTCCCGCGTGGGAAGGGGGCTTTAACTTCCCCTTCCCGGCTACCCTCCATAGGAGAGGTAGCGATTCCCCCAGTCTGGATGCGTAGTGCGTGAAGTTCGGCTTCACTGCCCTTTCCTTCGCCTTTCCCTGAGGGGATTTTGCTGAGCGCCCGGCCAAGCATCTTTGCAATGGTTGGACCAGGCGAGCCTTCAGGAAGTGGCGCCAGACACCTGATTCTCTCTGCCTTGTTGAGCCATTCCTAGCCACGGAGGGATTTTCAGAATAATAGTTATGATAAATATAAATGAAGTGTCCGGCTTTAAGGTTACTTACTTGGGCATCTAGGCGATTGCAGCTTAGGCCCGCATCTTCGGTGGTGTCCGGACACTTTACTTGTGGTCCGAAGAATAATTTACACATCCCTTCGAGCTTCAGGCCGAAGAAGTGCTTAATAGTCTGTGGACCCTCCGGATTGAACTCCCCCATCCGGAGAGGCCGACGTTTGCACGGCAACATCCGTCGGACTAGCATTACTTGCATTATGCTGACAAGACTTATGTCCCTCTCAATGAGCTCCCGGATGCGATTCTGCAGTTCTGGTACATCGCCAGCAGGCCCATAATTCTGTCCTACATCGGTCCAAGACGCCAACTGTGACGGAGGGCCCGAGCAAAACGCGGGGGCGGCCACCCACTTTGTGCCTCTGGGAGCTGTAGCATAAAACCACCTCCGTTGCCATACATCGGATACTTCCGGAAAAGAACCCTCTGGACATGGGGCATCAGCGTTCCTGCTTATTATAGCACCTCCGCACTCTGCGTGTCGCCCCTCGATCATCTTTGGCTTCACATTGAAGGTCTTGAGTCATAAGCCGAAGTGTGGGGAGACATGGAGAAAGGCCTCGCACACAATAATGAACGACGAGATATGGAGGATGGCTCTGGATCTAGATCATGAAAATCCAACCCATAGTAGAACATGAGCCCCCTCACAAAGGGGTCGAGGGTGAGGCCCAGGCCTCGGAGGAAGTGAGGGACAAACACGACGCTCTCATTGGGCTCCGGCGTGGGGATAACTTGCCCGGGAGCAGGAAGCCTGTGCTGGATATCGGCGGTCAGGTATCCGACCTCCCTAAGCTTAGTAATATCCTCCTCTTCGATCGAGGAGGCCACCCACCAGCCTTTTACATCGGATCCGGACATACTGGAGGATCTGGGGTGTTGGAGCTTAGGTTTTGAGTGCGGGAGCTCGAGGTGCGGGAAGGAGCAGGAGAGGTGGAAAAGAGGCGTAGGCCTCGGCCCCTTTATAAAGGGGATGAATACCAAGAGTCCTCAGCGTGACCGCTTGAGACTTATCTAAAGTACACGAGGTCATACCAACGGTCGCTGTGGGGTTACACACGCCCATATTGATGAAAGATCCCGTAATAAGAGGAACACGATCTCTGCTTTGGCAGGACGTGCCAATAAAACCGCCTCGCAACGCGAGTCGAGGTGGAGCAGGGAATGCCGGTTCATGTTGGACCAGGCCACGATGCAAGGGCACGATATACAATGGTGCGTGAAGATGATCTTGCAGATCCGGACACGGCCTACGTGTTCGATATTCACCTTGGAGTATTCGGAAGGAGGAACCCGCCTTGCAATGCCGAAGACGAGACTGCGCACCGGACTCATCATCATTGAAGCCTGGTTCAGGGGCTACTGAGGGAGTCCTAGATTAGGGGGTATCCGGATAGCCGGACTATATACATCGTCCGGACTATTGAAGCATGAAGATACAAGACTCAAGACTCTGGCCTGTGTCCGGATGGGACTCTCCTTTGCATGGAGGACAAGCTTGGCGATCCGGATGTTATATTTCCTTCCTTCTAACCGACTCCATGTAAACCCTAGCTCTCTCCGTGGCTATATAAACCGGAGAGGATGGTCCTTAGAAGGCCGATCACAATTACAATCATACCATCATAGGCTAGCTCTTAGGGTTTAGCCTCTACGGTCGCGTGGTAGATCTACTCTTGTACTACTCATATCTACAATATTAATCAAGCAGGAAGTAGGGTTTTACCTCCATCCAGAGGGCCCGAACATTGGTAAACATTGTGTCCCTTGCTTCTTGTTACCATCAGCCTAAGATGCACAGATCGGGACCCCCTTCCCGAGATCCCCCGATTTTGACACCGACAACCACTGCGGCTAATTCCAAGTCATGAGTTGGATAATTTCCATCGTGAGGCCATAGTTGTCGGGATGCATAGGCCACAACTTTGCCATCTTGCATGAGTACACATCCAAGTCCTTTCATGGATGCATTGCAGTAGACATCAAAACTGCGGTAGATGTCGGGAAGAGTCAATACTGGCGTGGATGTCAGTCTGGTTTTTAACTCGTTGAAGCTCCTTTCGCAGTCCTTAGTCCATTCAAACTTCTTATCCTTCTTTAGGAGCTCTATCATTGGCTTGGCAATCTTAGAGAATCCTTCAATAAAGCAGCGATAATACCCGGCTAATCCAAGGTAACTCCGGATTTCTGAGACTGTCGTGGGTACGGCCCAATGAAGCACATCTTTTACTTTACTTGGATCCACGGTGATACCTTCAGCTGAGAGAATAAGCCCTAAAAATCCCACATGGTAGAGCCAAAATTCACATTTGCTGAACTTTGCATAAAGCTGATGGTCACGGAGCCTTTGCAAAACTGCTCGGAGGTGGTCCTTGTGCTCTTCCTT
This sequence comes from Triticum dicoccoides, assembly GCF_002162155.2. Classification (NCBI taxonomy): domain Eukaryota; kingdom Viridiplantae; phylum Streptophyta; class Magnoliopsida; order Poales; family Poaceae; genus Triticum; species Triticum dicoccoides. The sequence goes on along the minus strand of NC_041385.1, from coordinate 166,445,973 downwards.
GCTTTTTGAATAAATGAGGATGTCATGGATGAACACCACCACAAACTTGTCCAAGAAATCCATAAACACCTTATTCATCATATGCATGAAAAAGGTTGGGGCGTTGGTGAGACCGAATGATATAACCGTATATTCATAAAGACCGTACCGAGTGGTGAGCGCGGTCTTGGGAATATCTTCCTTCCTGATTTTGAGTTGATGATATCCGATCCTTAAATCAACCTTGGAGAATACTTTGGCCCCACTGAGTTGATCAAACAAATTATCAATTCTTGGTAGCGGATACTTGTTCTTGATGGTGACATCATTCAACTGTCGATAGTCTACACACATCCGAAGACTGCCGTCCTTTTTATCCACAAATATAGCGGGTGATCCCCAAGGTGAAGAGCTTGGACGGATGTATCCTTTCTGCAGCATCTCATTGAGCTGTTTCTTTAACTCCACCAATTTTGATGAAGGCATCCGATAATATTTCTTATATATCGGTGTAGTCCCGGGCACCAAGTCAATTGCAAATTCCAGTTCTCCATCTGGCGGCATTCCTGGAAATTCCTCAGGAAATACATCTGGATACTCACTGACCACAGGAATTGATTCCACTTCTTCGACCACAACTGAGAAAACCATATCCTTCTTGGGTATACTTCTGCGGGCATAAAAACTTGTGATGCGACCTTCCTGATTTACCATGGTGACTTCTCTAGTCGCACAGTTGATGCATACTTGGTATTGGGTCAACCAATTCATTCCCAGATAATGTCCAATTTATCAGATTCAATGACTATCAAAGCTATTGGAAACTTGACTCCCTTTATCTCAACTTCCAAATTTTGGCAGACCAGATTACTTCAAAGCACCGATCCCGGGGATTGTACCATCATACTCTTTCCCATAAGCGAGCAAGGAAATTTGTTTTGGGCAACAAAACTCCACAAAATAAAAGAGTGGGAAGCCCCAGAATCAAATAAAATTACGGCAGGTATGCTATTAGCAGGGAACATACCAATGATGACTTCCGGGTCTTCTTGGGTTTCATCAGCAGAGATATGATAGATTTGGCCTTGGATGGCCCTCGGGTCGCAATATGACTCCAGGTGGTTGACTTGTGGACGGTAGGAAGCTATTGGTTTGCCGTTCTTGGGACATTGTCTGGCGTAATGTCCGGTTTGTCGACAGCTGAAGCAGGAATTGTTGCGCTAGCAATCTTCATGCACCGGATTGGTTACAACATTCTTGACTTGAGTAATGGTCTTGTTGACATTCTGTTGCCAGTTGGGTTTGTACTCAACCTGAGTCTGTTGCCATGTACGAGCCTTCTGCACTGGTTGCATATCCTTCTTAGGCTCGAATTTGCGCTTGTGATCATTATTTGTGGGCCTGCTGTCGTGCATGAGCTTGTGTTCCCTTTCTGCGATGAGGGCCTTATTCAGCAGAGTTTGGAAGTCCGGAAAATCAAACATGCTGAGAGTGCATCTGAGGTGCTGGTTCAGTCCGCCAAGAAATCTGTCGACCTTCCTTTCTTCGGTGGCCACATCATAGAGAGAATAACGGGCCAAATGGTTGAGTTTATTCAGATACTCACTTACTGACATGCTTCCTTGAGTAAGGGCGAGAAATTCGTGTTGCTTGATCTTCATAATTCCGGTGGGTATATGATACTTACGGAAATGATCCTTTAATTTGGTCCACGTAATTTCCTCGTCCGCGGGCCACATAGCTTTAGCATTATCCCACTATATAGCGGCAGCTCCTTCGAGATAATGCTTTGTGAGTGGAACCTTGTCTCCTTCTTTAGTGCGAGCAATTTCCAGCTTCCTCTCAATGGTCCTCAACCAATCATCGGCTTCCAATGGATCAATAGCTTGACTAAACTGGGAGGCTTGGTCCTTTGAAAATCTGACAACTTGGAGTAATGACCATTCTGATTTCCATTTTGTCCAACCATAACTTGCACAGTTTTCAACATCTCCATCAGATCATTGTTTCTTCTTTCTTCAAACATTCGCATAATCTGCTCAGTGGAGGGAGGATGTGGCGGTGGAGGTGGTGGTGGCCAGTATGGCTCGGGGGAATGTCCTGCTTGCCATGCGGAGCAACAAACAGGGACATCCTTTCAAGCTTGGCTGCTGCTACCTCCCCTCGTCATCCTATTATTTATTTTCCCAATGCAAGGGAACCGTGATGAGAAATATCCAAGAATGGGAGGAAAAAAGCCACGACAAACCCAAAAAAACACGGCGAAAAGAAACCAAGGCAAATAAAAAGGTTCCAACATAATTATACATAGACTAAGCATAAAAGATAACATCATGACGGGTTCACTACCCTCACACATGAAGCTAAACATCATGACGCGTATGACTACATCCATACATCATACTCATGACAAAGATGATACTCTAGCGATCTACTGCTCGGCTGGTGCTGTTGCGGGCTCCTCTCCCAAGCCGAACTCGGACTCTAAACTGATAGTGGAGACCTTCGGATTAAAAGAAATGCGACGATGCTGCCTTGAGGAATCTCCCTTAGGGGCAGGTGCGGGACGGTATCTAAGCATAGGAGCGACAGGAGTAGCGACAAGGGAAGACCACGCAGCAGGAGCACTTCGAGGGTCACCAGGGTAATAGAAGCGGGACGAACGTATGAAGTGAAACTGACAGTGGGTAGAGGTTTCCTATTCCGAGCGGCAGCAAGGGCTATCCAAGCTCAGGTTAGCTCTCGAGCTAACTCATAGATCAAGAGATAAGTGGCAGTGAAATAATGAGAAGGTGGCTATAAGGACGATTGCACGCTGAATCAATAAGAGGGAAGCGAATACACCCATTCTCGTGCAGAGATGGGTAGTAGGAAAAACCTGGGTGGGTGTGCGCGAACCTCATTGTAGCACAAGTCTACAAGAGCCTCGATAGCAGCAAACTGGACCGCCTGAGATGGAATAGAAGCGAAACCACCCTTAGAGGAACGAGTGTAAGCGCCTGCTACGTCTTGAGCACTGTGTTGGTTTTCCCTTGAAGAGGAAAGGGTGATGCAGCATAGTAGCGTAAGTATTTCCCTCAGTTTTTGAGAACCAGGGTATCAATCCAGTAGGAGGCTTCATGCAAGTCCCTCGTACCTACACAAACAAACAAGAACCTCGCAACCAACGCCATAAAGGGGTTGTCAATCCCTTCACAGCCACTTGCGAAAGTAAGATCTGATAGAGATAATAAGTTAAGATAAATATTTTTTGGTATTTTTTTGATATAGATTGAAAAGTAAAGATTGCAAAATAAAGTAGATTGGAAACTTATATGATGGAAAATAGACCCGGGGGCCATAGGTTTCACTAGTGCCTTCTCTCAAGATAGCATAAGTATTACGGTGGGTGAACAAATTGCTGTCGAGCTTTTAATAGAAAAGTGCATAGTTATGAGAATATCTAGGCATGATCATGTATATAGGCATCACGTCCGCGACAAGTAGACCGACTCCTGCCTGCATCTACTACTATTACTCCACACATCGACCGCTATCCAGAATGCATCTAGAGTATTAAGTTCATAAGAACAGAGTAACACATTACGCAAGATGACCTGATGTAGAGGGATAAACTCAAGCAATATGATATAAACCCCATCTTTTTATCCTCGATGGCAACAATACAATACGTGCCTTGCTGCCCCTACTGTCACTGGGAAAGGACACGACAAGATTGAACCCAAAGCTAAGCACTTCTCCCATTGCAAGAAAGATCAATCTAGTAGGCCAAACCAAGCTGATAATTCGAAGAGACTTGCAAACATAACCAATCATACATAAAAGAATTCAGAGTTGATTCAAATATTTCTCATAGATAAGCTTGACCATAAACCCACAATTCATCAGATCTCGACAAACACACCGCAAAAAGAGTTACATCGAATAGATCTCCAAGAAGATCGAGGAGAACTTTGTATTGAGATTCAAAGAGAGAGAAGAAGCCATCTAGCTAATAACTATGGACCCGAAGTTCTATGGTAAACTACTCACAACTCATCAGAGAGGCTATGGTGTTGATGTAGAAGCCCTCCAGGATCGATTCCCCCTCCGACAGAGCGCCGGAAAAGGCCCCGAGATGGGATCTAACGGGTACAGAAGGTTGCGGCGGTGGAATTAGGGTTTCGTGGTGCTCCTCGGTGTTTTCAGGGTATGCAAGTATATATAGGCGAAGGAGGCCGGTCAGGGGAGCCACGAGGGGCCCACGAGGGTGGGGGGCATGCCCACCCCCTAGGGTACAGTACCATAGAGGCTAGCAATGATATAATCCATGGACTTACATTAGTCATAAAGAACTCATATACTTATTGCAAAGTTTATTAGCCCTCGATGCAAAGTACTACTACGCATGCTCCTAGGTGAAGGGTTGGTAGGACTTAACCATCGCGCAATCCCGACCTCCACTCATAAGGAAGGCAATCAAAAGAGCACTCCATGCTACAAATTTGTTACACAACTTTTACCATACGTGCATGCTACGGGACTTGCCAACTTTAACACAAGTATTTCTCAATTTCATAATTACCCAACTAGCATGACTCTAATATTACCACCTTCACATCTCAAAACAATTATCAAGCATCAAATTGATCATAGCATCCAATTCACTTTCTGTGATAGTTTTTATTATACCCAACTTGGATGCCCATCATTCTAGGAGCAATTTTATAACCATAACAAATACCATGCTGCTATAAAAGACTCTCAAAATAATATAAGTGAAGCATGAGAGATTAATAATTTCTACAAAATAAAACCACCGCTGTGCTCTAAAAAGATATAAGTGAAGCACTAGAGCAATTGTCTAGCTCAAAAGATATAAGTGAAGCACATAGAGTATTCTAATAAATTCCGAATCATGGGTGTCTCTCCCAAAAGGTGTGTACATCAAGGATTATTGTGGTAAACTAAAAAGGAAAGACTCATATCATACAATATTCTCCAAGCAAAATACATATCATGCGGTGAATAAAAATATAGCTCCAAGTAAAGTTACCGAAAGGCGAAGACGAAAGAGGGGATGCCTTCCGGGGCATCCCCAAGCTTAGGCTTTTTGTTGTCCTTGAATTATCTTGGGGTGCCATGGGCATACCCAAGCTTATGCTCTTGCCACTCCTTATTCCATAGTCCAACAAATCTTTACCCAAAACTTGAAAACTTCACAACACAAAACTCAACAGGAAATCTCATAAGCTCCGTTAGTGCAAGAAAAAAAACACCACTTAAGGTACTGTAATGAACTCATTCTCTATTTATATTGGTGTTAAACCTAATGTATTCCAACTTCTCTATGGTTCATACCCCCGATACTAGCCATAGATTCATCAAAATAAGCAAACAACACACGAAAAATAGAATCTGTCAAAAACAGAACAGTATGTAGCAATCTGTAACTTTCGAATACTTCTGGAACTATAGAAATCCTACCAAAATAGGAAGTCCTGGGAAATTTGACTATTGATCTACTGCAAAACGAATCAACTAAAAAGCACGTTTCTGTGATTTATTAAAATTATTCTCGTGCGTGCAAAAGTTTCTGTTTTTCAGCAAGTTCAAATTAACTATCACCGTAGGTTATCCTATAGGTTCTACTTGGCACAAACACTAATTAAAATATAAAACCACAACTAAAAATAATCTAGATGATTTATTTATTAATAAACAGAAGCAAAAATCAAGGAACAAAAATAAAATTGGGTTGGCCCCCAACAAGCGCTATCGTTTAATTCCACTAGCTAGGTATAAAAGCGAGAATAGATCTAAGTATTGCCATCTTTGGTATTCAATTCTTCAATAGAGCACTTATAACCCTTAGGAGTTTCTTTCTTTTTAGTAATGATTAAACTCTTAGGCAAGAAAGCAAGAAATTCATTTGTAGCAAACGGTTCCTTAATGATAGCGAAAAAACTGGGGTGAACACTTATGGATTTGAGATCCGCATTTTCCTTATTAGAAGGTTCACCCTTATTTTTAGGAAAATACATTAATTTGGCAAATTTGGTAGGAGGAGTTGGAGTATTTTTTTCACGGATGAAAAGGCAGACCCTAAGTTAGTAATAATATCCTCAAGTTTACCGATTCTTGTAGAATCTTGATCTATTCTTTCATTAACTATAGGTTCCTTCTCTTCAAAAAAATTCAGAGCGACTACAACCTTAGATCCATATTGGGAAATTTGGTTATGGATCTTTTTATCCAAATTTTCAATTAACTCAACAGTGGCAACTTTATTTTCAATAATTTCAAGCCTTTGCATCACATGTTCCAAAGTTAAAACAGTTCCATTAACCAAAAGAGGTGGTGGACCAAACAAATCTAACATAGCATTATAAGCATCAAAAGTATGGCTACCCAAGAAATTCCCTCCGGTAATGGCATCAACAATGCATCTATTCCAAGGAGTAATGCCTACATAAAAATTTCAAAGAAGAATGGAAGTAGATTGCTTCCTAGTAGATCTATTTTGAGCACTGCAAATTTTATGCCAAGCATCTTTTAGATTTTCTCCCTCCCTTTGTTTAAAATTAAGAACATGATCGGGAGTACTAACGATGATAGGAGGACTAGCCATGATAAATGATCTAACACACGAGCACACAAGAGGCAAGCGAAAAAGAGGCGAATGGAAAAGAGAGGGCGAATAAAATGGCAAGGGTGACGTGGGGGAGAGGAAAACGAGAGGCAAATGGCAAATAATGTAATGCGAGGGAGATGAGTTTGTGATGGTTACTTGGTATGTCTTGACTTGTGCATAGACCTCCCCGGCAATGGTGCCAGAAATCTTCTTGCTACCTCTTGAGCACTTCATTGGTTTTCCCTTGAAGAGGAAAGGGTGATGCAGCAAAGTAGCGTAAGTATTTCCCTTAGTTTTTGAGAACCAAAGTATCAATCCAGTAGGAGGCTTCATGCAAGTCCCTCGTACCTACACAAACAAACAAGAACCTCGCAACCAATGTGATAAAGGGGTTGTCAATCCCTTCACGACCACTTGCGAAAGTGAGATTTGATAGAGATAATAAGGTAAGATAAATATCTTTGGTATTTTTATGATATAGATTGAAAAGTAAAGATTGCAAAATAAAGTAGGATGGAAACTTATATGATGGAAAATAGACCCGGGGGCCATATGTTTCACTAGTGGCTTCTCTCAAGATAGCATAAGTATTACGGTGGGTGAACAAATATTTGTCGAGCAATTGATAGAAAAGTGCATAGTTATGAGAATATCTAGGCATGATCATGTATATAGGCATCACGTCCGCGACAAGTAGACCGACTCCTGCCTGCATGTACTACTATTACTCCACACGTTGACCGCTATCCAGTATGCATCTAGAGTATTAAGTTCATAAGAACAGAGTAACACATTAGGCAAGATGACCTGATGTAGAGGGATAAACTCAAGCAATATGATATAAACCCCATCTTTTTATCCTCGATGGCAACAATACAATACGTGCCTTGCTGCCCCTACTGTCACTGGGAAAGGACACTGCAAGATTGAACCCAAAGCTAAGCACTTCTCCCATTGCAAGAAAGATCAATCTAGTAGGCCAAATCAAACTGATAATTCGAAGAGACTTGCGAAGATAACCAATCATACATAAAAGAGTTCAGAGTTGATTCAAATATTTCTCATAGATAAGCTTGACCATAAACCCACAATTCATCAGATCTCGACAAACAAACCGCAAAAAGAGTTACATCGAATAGGTCTCCAAGAAGATCGAGGAGAACTTTGTATTGGGATTCAAAGAACGAGAGAAGAAGCCATCTAGCTAATAACTATGGACCCGAAGGTCCGTGGTAAACTACTCACAACTCATCAGAGAGGCTATGGTGTTGATGTAGAAGCCCTCCATGATCGATTCCCCCTCCGGCAGAGCATCGGAAAAGGCCCCAAGATGGGATCTCACGGGTACAGAAGGTTGCGGCGGTGGAATTAGGGTTTCGTGGTGCTCCTCGGTGTTTTTAGGGTATGCAAGTATATATAGGCGAAGGAGGTCGGTCAGGGGAGCCACGAGGGGCCCACGAGGGTGGGGGCGCGCCGACCCCCCTAGGGCGCGCCCTCCTGCCTCATGGCCGCCTTGGCTGCTTCTTGACGTCCACTCCAAGTCTCCTAGATTGCATTTGTTCAAAAAAGATCACTCCCGAAGGTTTCATTCCGTTTGGACTCTGTTTGATATTCCTTTTTCTTCGAAACACTGAAATAGGGAAAAACAGCAATTTGGACTGGGCCTTTGGTTAGTAGGTTAGTCCCAAAAATGATATAAAAGTGTATAGTAAAGCCCATAAACATCCAAAACGGGTAATATAATAGCATGGAACAATAAAAGAATTATAGATACGTTGGAGACATATCAGCGCTGGAAGGGGAACTGTGATGTAGAGTGACCTCAGCATAATACTCATACATCGAACCGACCAGCTGCTCTCGATACACCTGATACACTGGATCAGCACCCTCTGGGTAGAGTCGCCGCCACATGTTCTGAAGCAGGTGCGGCGATGTGTACGGAGCTGGCTCAGGATGGTACAAGATCGGAACTGGTGCCAGCTAGACTCACAATCACAAGATGATTAGTAATAACAACAAGTAAACATGCATGCAATGCAGTAATCAATTTCTATGACTACTAGCACTCAGACGCAACTATCTACCGTTCCATTAACGCACTAACGGTCAAGTGTTCCCTACAATCATCGCGACTCTAATACCAAGCGTTGTGGCACCTCGGCTCAGAGCAACCGGTTTATCTTTCATTGCTAGCCCAGAGATCAAGTCTTCTGGCAACACACAACAACATGGTACAGAAACAACCGCTTAATTGATGCTAGCAGATACATAAGTCTGATATTACATCGAGATAAGAGGCCAAGCGGCACACACGGTGCAGCTGAACAGTATGTACATTATTTAATGAACATGAAGGGGCCTCGATCACGCAAACTACACGGCAGCGGAATAACGACGAAGTGGAACTCCATAGTATAGGGACACCGACGTGGACACGATTCTAGATGCGGGAAGCTCTCCGATCCGATATGTCTTGCCTGAAAGCTGGCATGACACGCCATGTCAGTACATTGAATGTACTTGCAAGCTCACAACAAACACAAGCACAATGACAAACAATATCATGAAAATTAATCAGGTTAATGCAATGCATGTAATACTACTGATGCGATGAAACCAACATATGCACCGAGTCCCTCGAACTCACTTACCAGACTGGTTACCATTGTAACAGAACAGTGATCATACCCGGATCACAACTGAAGCCAACCACTTACGATCATCACATGATCCATAATTCATCATAAAACCTGTGCCAACAATAAATACTTCGTGTGCAAGGTTAATTAGAATTGTTGATCCATGGTGTGACTTACTATCGAGTTGTGTCCATAACTGAGGACGCGGCTATCAATATATTAAAATACACTCTGCAGAGGTTAGCGCACTTTACCCACACTACAGAACTCATGGCCTCGCTCTCCCATTCGGGTGGATGAACGGAGTTCCGACGAAACCCTTCCCTTGCCATAACACTCTCCCGGCCACTCCGACCCATTCCCTCTCAGGGCTAAGTCATGGGTGGCCCCATGCCTACCAAAGGCATCTTCAGCCACCGTCGTGGCAAAACGGTCCCAAACGGGGACAAGGTACCATAAAAACAACGGTCACACAAGGTTATGTCTTCTTACCGGGCCAGGGTACCGCACGCTCATAACCTTCCCTCATTGGAGGCACCGATAAGAGGCATGACAAAGGACCGAATCAAGACCCCCCATAAAGGTAAATGTTGTTGCACTGAGAAGAACCCGATTTAGTGGCACCATGACTTGATCAACGTTATATTCAACTTGGATTATTATGTGGTTTAACTTGAAAATAAACTCACTCCAAGTCATACGATGCCATGATCATGCAACTACTCGATATGCTCATCATGCAACTCAGAAGAACGGATCAACATCATGGAAATAACTTTCTTGCACTACTCATCAATAAACCTTACTGAAGATACTACACTAGTTATTATCAAACATCATTTTGAGTCATTTATCTTCTATATGAAAATTTAATTATCAAAAGAAACTACCATTATTTATCAAAGAACTTTCATTAAGCTAAAAACTTTACTCTACTTGATTAAACTACTGCATGTAATAAACCAGTAACTAAAGCAAGCATATCAAGGATGACAAAGTAACTAAGTATTAAATCATAATTATTTAACTATTTTAAATGCATGAATAAATAGCTCATATTCAAGCGGAAAATCATAAATATTGATATGACAACATCCAAATGTCATTGTGGCTTGCCTTAGTGCAGAGGAGGTTCACTCTCCTCCTGGATAGCTTCAAGAGAAGTCTCTCCCTCTGAAAATATTTAAAAACCACAAAACAGAATATCAAGAACCACTCTGCCCCCATATTTAAAAATTCTAGATATCAAGGAAAAATCCACACTTTGGTGTGTTGCTAGAGCTTTCTGAAACAGACACAATGCAAAAAGAATCAACTCATTTGGACTTATAGGCTAGGAGATATCAATGGTCAAAGTTCTGGTCAAAATATTTGAATAAAATTGAAATAACAGAAAACCGAGGGGGGGGGGGAGGGTGACGTCGATGGCATAAAGCCAAAAGACGCCTCCACTCATACCGCTTTGGGTGCGAGTGGAGAGGCTGACACTGGGCCCCACCAGCCAGGAGAGAGGAGAGGGGAAGAGAAACATAGCACGTCGGCGCTTCGCCAGGGCTAAAGCTGGCGAGGAGGGGTTCTTCGGCAAAGCTAGAGGGATAGGATTGAAGAGTGGGCTACGACGCACCTGCCTATACCTGTAGCACGATGAAAGACAACCAGAGCTGCTTGCAATCAACCTCGCAAGCGGCGGCGGCCATCGGGACTTGCCGGAGAGGAAGAAGGCGACGGCGAGGGGTGGTTCTAGGGGCTCTATGGCTACCAGGCGTCGCCAGAGGATCTCCAGGGACGTGCCTAGGTGGTTGGTTGGGCTGTAGGAGCTCGGGGATGGGGTGGCTAAGCTGCGGGGTCGCCGACGATCTCAGGTCGGGCACGGCGGCCAGAGGCCTGCCTGGCCGGGCTGCGGCCCTGCGGCGTGTTCGTGGAGGTTGGGTGTTGCAGTGGGTGGCTTTGGGACAGAGGGAAGTGCTACCTCTTGAGCATGCGTTGGTTTTCCCTTGAAGAGGAAAGGATGATGTAGCAAAGTAGCGTAAGTATTTTCCTAAGTTTTTCAGAACCAAGGTATCAATCTAGCAGGAGGCTACACTCAAGATAGCATATGTATTATGGTGGGTGAACAAATTACTGTCGAGCAATTGATAGAAAAGTGCATAGTTATGAGAATATATAGGCATGATCATGTATATAGGCATCACGTCAGCGACATGTAGATCGAAACGATTCTACATCTACTACTCTTACTCCACACATCGACCGCTATCCAACATGCATCTAGAGTATTAAGTTCATAAGAACAGAGTAACGCATTAGGCAAGATGACATGATGTAGAGGGATAAACTCATGCAATATGATATGAACCCCATCATTTTATCCTCGATGGCAACAATACAATACGTGCCTTGCTGCCCTTGCTGTCACTGGGAAAGGACACCGCAAGATTGAACCCAAAGCTAAGCACTTCTCCCATTGCAAGAAAGATCAATCTAGTAGGCCAAACCAAACTGATAATTCGAAGAGACTTGCAAAGATAACAAATCATACATAAAAGAATTCAGAGGAGATTCAAATATTTTTCATAGATAATCTTGATCATAAACCCACAATTCATCAGATCTCGACAAACACACCGCAAAAATAATTACATCGAATAGATCTCCAAGAAGATCGACGAGAACTTTGTATTGAGATCCAAAGAGAGGGAAGAATCCATCTAGCTAATAACTATGGACCCGAAGGTCTGAGGTAAACTACTCACACTTCATCGGAGAGGCTATGGTGTTGATGTAGAATCCCTTCGTTATCGATTCCCCCTCCGATTGAGCGCCGGAAAAGGCCCCAAGACGGGATCTCACGGGTACGGAAGGTTGCGGCGCTGGAAATAGGGTTTCGTGGTGCTCTCAGATGTTTTTGGGGTATATGAGTATATATAGGCAAAAGAAGTTGGTCAGGTAAGCCACGAGGTGCCGCGAGGGTGGGGGCCGCGCCTACCCTCCTGGGCACGCCTCCCTGCCTCGTGGCCGCCTTGTTGCTTCCTTGACGTCCACTCCAAGTCTCCTGGATTGTGTTTGTTCCAAAACCGATTCTCCCAAAGGTTTCATTCCGTTTGGACTGCGTTTGATATTCCTTTTCCGCGAAACACTAAAATAGGCAAAAAAAACAGCAATTTGCACTGGGCCTTCGGTTAATAGGTTAGTCCCAACAATAATATATAAGTGTATAATAAAGCCCATTAAACACCCAAAACAGATAATATAATAGCATGGAACAATCAAAAATTATAGATACATTGGAGACATATCAAGCATCCCCAAGCTTAACTCCTGCTCGTCCTCGAGTAGGTAAATGATAAAAACATAATTTTTGATGTGGAATGCTACCTAACATAATTTTCAATGTAATTCTCTTTATGGTGGCATGAATGTTCAGATCCAAAAGATTCAAGATAAAAGTTTAATATTGACATAAAAATAGTAATACTTCAAGCATGCTAACCAAGCAGTTTATGCCTTATCAAAATAACATATCCAAAGAAAGCTTATCCCTACAAAATCATATAGTTTTGCCATGCTTCATTTTCGTCACACAAAATGCTCCCATCATGCACAACCCCGGTTTCAGCCAAGCAATTGGTTCATACTTTTTAACGCGCTTCAGTCTTTTCAACCCTCACACAATACATGAGCGTAAGCCATGGACATAGCACTATGGGTGGAGTAGAGTATGATGATAGGGATTATGTGAGAAAACAAAAAAAAGGAGAAAGTCTCATATTGACGCGGCTAATCAATGAGCTATGGAGATGCCCATCAATTGATGTCAATAAGAGGAGTAGGGATTGCCATGCAACGGATGCACTAGAGCTATAAATGTATGAAAGCTCATCAAAAAGAAACTAAGTGGGTGTGCATCCAACTTGCCTGCTTACGAAGACCTAGAGAATTTTTGAGGAAGCCCATCATTGGAATATACAAGCCAAGTTCTATAATGAAAAATTCCCACTAGTATATGAAAGTGACAACATAGGAGACTCTCTATCATGAAGATCATGGTGCTTCTTTGAGGCACAAGTATGGAAAAAGGATAGTAACATTGTCCCTTCTCTCTTTTTTTCTCATTTTTTTATTTGGGCTTCTTTGGCCTCTTTTTTTGGTGGGCTTCTTTGGCCTCTTTTTTTATTTGGGCTTCTTTGGCCTCTTTTATTTTTCATGGACTCACATTAGTCATAAAGAACTCATATACTTATTGCAAAAGTTTATTAGCCCTCAAAGCAAAGTACTACTATGCATGCTCCTAGGGGAAGGGTTGGTAGGAGTTCACCATCACGCGATCCCGACCTCCACTCATAAGGAAGGCAATCAAAGAACACCCCATGCTTCAAATTTGTCACACAACATTCACCATACGTGCATGCTATGGGACTTGCCAACTCTAACACAAGTATTTCTCAATTTCATAATTACACAACTAGCATGACTCTAACATTACCACCTTTATGTCTCAAAACAATTATCAAGTATCAAATTTATCATAGTGTTTAATGCACTCCATATGAATGTTTTTATTTTACCAAACTTGGATGCCCATCATAGAAGGACTGAATTTATAACCAAAGCAAATTGCCATGCTGTTCTAAAAGACTCTCAAAATAATATAAGTGAAGCATGAGAGATCAATAATTTCTACAAAATGAAACCACCACCGTGCTCTAAAAAGGTATAAGTGAAGCACTAGAGCAAAATTGTCTAGCTCAAAAGATATAAGTGAAGCACATAGAGTACTCTAATAAATTCTGTTTCATGCGTGTCTCTCCCAAAAGGTGTGTACAGCAAGGATGATTGTGGTAAACTAAAAAGTAAAGACTCAATTCATACAAGACGCTCCAAGCAAAACACATATCATGTGGTGAATAAAAATATAGCCTCAAGTAAGTTACCGATAGACGAAGACGAAAGAGGGGATGCCTTCTGGGGCATCCCCAAGCTTAGGCTTTTGGTTGTCCTTGAATTTTACCTTGGGGTGCCTTGGGCATCCCCAACCTTAGGCTCTTTCCACTCCTTATTCCATAATCTATCAAATCTTTACCCAAAAACTTGAAAACTTCACAACACAAAACACAACAGAAAATCTCATGAGCTCCGTTAGTGCAAGAAAACAAACCACTACTTTAAGATACTGTAATGAACTCATTCTTTATTTATATTGGTGTTAAACATACTGCATTCCAACTTCTGTATGGTTCATACCCCCCGATACTAGCCATAGATTCATCAAAATAAGCAAACAACACACGAAAAACAGAATCTGTCAAAAATAGAACAGTCTGTAGAAATCTGTAACTCTCGAATACTTATGGAACCCCAAACATTCTACCAAATTAGGAAGTCCTAGGTAATTTGTCTATCAATGTTCTGCAAAATGAATCGACTAAAAATCACATTTCTATGATTTATTAAAATTATTCTCGTGCGCACAAAGGTTTCTGTTTTTCAGCAAGATCAAATTAACTAACACCGTAGGTTATCCTAAAGGTTTTACTTGGCACAACCATTAATTAAAACACAAAACCACATCTAACCAGAGGCTAGATGAATTATTTATTACTAAACAGGAAAAAAAAAGCAAAGGACAAAAATAAAATTGGGTTGCCTGCCAACAAGTGCTATCGTTTAACGCCCCTAGCTAGGCATAAAAGCGAGAATAGATCTAAGTATTGCCATCTTTGGTATTCAATTCTTCAATAGAACACTTATAACCCTTAGGAGTTTCCTTATTTTTATTAATGATTAAACTCCTAGTTAAGAAATCAAGAAATTCGTTTGTAGCAAAAGGTTCCTTAATGATAGCGGAAAAGCTGTGGTGAACACTTATTGATTTGAGATCCACTTTTTCCTTACTAGAATATTCACCCTTTTTAGGAACATACATTAATTTAGCAATTTTGGTAGTAGGACGATTTGGAGTATTTTTCACGGATGAAAAGGCAGACCCTAAGTTGGTAATAATATCCTCAAGTTTACCGATTCTTGTGGAATCTTGATCTATTCTTTTGTTAACTATATGTTACTTTTCTTTTAAAAATTCAGAGTAACTCCAACCTTAGATCCATATTGGGTAATTTGGTTGTGGATCTTTTTATCCAAATTTTGAATTAACTCTAGAGTGGCAACTTTATTTTCAATAATTTCAAGCCTTTGCAGCACATGCTCCAAAGTTAAAACAGTTCCATTAACCAAAAGAGGTGGTGGCCCAAACAAATCTATCATAGCATTATAAGAATCAAAAGTATGGCTACCCAAGAAATACCCTCCGGTAATGGTATCAATAATATATCTATTCCAAGGAGTAATCCCTACATAATAATTGCAAAGAAGAACGGAATTAGATTGCTTCCTAGTAGATCTATTCTGAGCATTGCAAATTCTATGCCAAGCATCTTTTAGATTTTCTTCCTCCCTTTGTTTAAAATTAAGAACTTCATGATCGGGAGTACTAACAATGATAGAAGGACTAGCCATGACGATGAACAACGACAAAAGAAGCAAGGAAAAAAGAGGCTAACAGGAAAAAGAGGGCGAATAAAATGGCAAGGGTGAAGTGGGGGAGAGGAAAATGAGAGGCAAATGGCAAATAATGTAATGTGAGGGATAAGAGTTTGTGATGGGTACTTGGTATGTCTTGACTTGTGCGTAGACTCCCCGGCAACGGCACCAGAAATCCTTCTTGCTACCTGTTGAACATGCGTTGGTTTTCCCTTGAAGAGGAAAGGGTGATGCAGCAAAGGAGCGTAAGTATTTCCCTCAGTTTTTGAGAACCAAGGTATCAATCCAGTAGGAGGCTACATTCAAATCCCTCGTACCTGCACAAACAAATAAGAACCTTGCAACCAACGCGATAAAGGGGTTGTCAATCCCTTCACGGCCACTTGCAAAAGTGAGATCTGATAGAGATAATAAGATAAATATTTTTGGTATTTTTATGATATAGATTGGAAAGTAAAGATTGCAAGATAAAGTAGATCGGACACTTATATGATGGAAAATAGACTCGGGGGCCATAGGTTTTACTAGTGGCTTCTCTCAAGATAGCATAAGTATTACGGTGGGTGAACAAATTACTGTTGAGCAATTGATAGAAAATTGCATAGTTATGAGAATATCTAGGCATGATCATGTATGTAGGCATCACGTCCACGACAAGTAGATCAAAATGATTCTGCATCTACTACTATTACTCCACACATCGATCGCTATCCAGCATGCATCTAGAGTATTAAGTTCATAAGAACAGAGTAACACATTAGGCAAGATGACATGATGTAGAGGGATAAACTCAAGCAATATGATATAAACCCCATCTTTTTATCCTCGATGGCAACAATACAATACTTGCCTTGCTGCCCCTACTGTCACTGGGAAAGGACACCGCAAGATTTAACCCAAAGCTAAGCACTTCTTCCATTGCAAGAAAGATCAATCTAGTAGGCCAAACCTTACTAATAATTCGAAGAGACTTGCAAAGATAACAAATCATACATAAAAGAATTCAGATTAGATTTAAATATTGTTCAGATCTTGATCACAAACCCACAATTCATCGGATCTCGACAAACACACCGCAAAAAGAATTACATCAAATAGATCTCCAAGAAGATCGAGGAAACTTTGTATTGAGATCCAAAGAGAGAGAAGAAGCCATCTAGCTAATAACTATGGACCCGAAGGTCTGAGGTAAACTACTCACACTTCATCGGAGAGGCTATGGTGTTGATGTAGAAGCCCTCCGTGATCGATTCCCCCTTTGGCGGAGCGCTGAAAAAGGCCCCAAGATGGGATCTCACGGGTACAGAACGTTGCGGTGGTGGCAATAGGGTTTCATGGTGCTCTCGGATGTTTTCGGGGTATATGAGTATATATAGGCGAAAGAAGTTGGTCAGGGGAGCCACGAGGGGCCCACGAGGGTGGGGTGCGCCTACCCTCTGGGTGCGCCTCCCTGCCTCGTGGATGCCTCATTGGTTCCTTGACGTCCACTCCAAGTCTCTTGGATTGCATTTGTTCAAAAAACGATTCTCCCAAAGGTTTCATTCTATTTGGACTCCGTTTGATATTCCTTTTCCGCGAAACACTGAAATAGGCAAAAAACAACAATTTGCACTGGGCCTCCGGTTAATACGTTAGTCCCAAAAATAATATAAAAGTGTGTAATAAAGCCCATTAAACATCCAAAACAGATAATATAATAGCATGGAACAATCAAAAATTATAGATACGTTGGAGAGTATCAGGAAGGGCTCAATTTATAGCCGGAGGGGGAAGGGGGTACGTGTCACCGTCGGAGCTCTCTCTAAGCCGGCGAGAGGCGACGAGAGGCGCCAGCGAGGGGGGAGAGGCTCAGTGATCACGCGGGGGCTGTCCATGCTCGCGGACGGACACATGGAGGAAGGGGAGAAGAAGACAGGGGCACAGGTGCACTGTGGCTTTTGGCCGCGATGTGCCCGTGCTCGTTGCGGCGTCTCCAGCATCGGCGAGCGCCAGGGAGGGGTCAAGGGCGATGAGACGAATGTGGTGGCACGGTGTGGCAGTCATCGGCGAGCTCTGGCTCGAGCACGCGGCGAACAGAGGCCCTGGCGCGACGCAGAACACGTTAAACGCATGCCAGGCCCCGTGTCCACACGCGGTCACCACCCTGGCATGGTCAAAACGACTCCCACGCGCTGCCAAACCTTGTCTAGGCTAAAGTCCACGCAGTGTTTAGTCTAGGAAAGTTGAAGACTCGAAGCCAGGCCGTCCAGATGTGACTCAAGCTTGATGGCAAGTTTCTCGACAGAAACTTGGTCGCCAAGTTTGAATGGATTCTAGAAGGCCATCAGGGCTGATCTCCTGGGGTTAAGGGTTACTTAGGAGGGTGACTAGGCTCAAGAAAGATCAGCTCCAAAAGATGAAGGAAAAATACACTTGTTGTACAAAGTGCATTTTTGGGCCAGAAGGGAAATGATTTTCTGTAGCAAAAATATTACAAAAAGTCATGGAATAGTTTTGCTCAGGGAGGTCGGACAAGGTTCAAAGAAAATTCAGGAATTATCTCAAGATTTTTGGAGCAATAAAAATTGGGGTTGCTTTGGAGCTCTAGTTTCTGAAATGATATTTCAGAATGAAAATGAATATTTTTCCTTTATGAAATATATTCAATGGGCCATTCTAGGGTTTTATGAGAGAAATAAAGTTGGATGAGAGGCTGATGGGTCACTTGGGTGAAAGTCAAGGGCATGCCCAAGTGACAAGTCCATTTGAATTGATTCCAAAATCCAAGGCGAAGGCAAATCAAGTCCGGAAAAACAGAGAAGGCAAAAACCAGGCTGTCACAGCATGACACCTAGATGTGCATTTAATGCGCTTGTCCTAACTGCGAGAGTTAGGTATGATAACACTGTTGGCTATCTAATCAGTAGATACTGACTATTTTGCCACTGTGGTAACCCCTTAACCTATAAAAGGAGGGCCATGGCAACCTAGAAAAGGATTCAGACCCTTGTACGCTGATATGCATGTGGCTTCTCACCCCGAGGCAACCTCGCCAGGCTTCAGTCCTGTGTACCCACCACGGTCTTGCCATCAATCCACCAAAGCAGGAGTAGGGTTTTACGCTTCTCAGCGGCCCGGACCTGGGTAAAAACCACCAGCGTCACCACTGTCGTGCGGTTCCACGACTTATGCTCTTTGTGCAACGTGCCCTTCCCCATTGCCGAACCACAAGAGGCTGATGGCCCCATAGGTGATCGTGTTCCACCACGACATCTTTGGCGTGCCAGGTAGGGGGGAGCGCTTGTGTGAACATGAAGTCATGAATAGCGCGTGAAGCGGCTCCATCATCGGTGTCGACGCTCTCTCCGTCAACGGCTTCTAAGGAAAAGGGGCGACGTCGTTCCCTCGCCCCGTCCTATCCAGGTTCCATCACCCCATCTCCACCGTGTCCATGGTGGCGGCGGCAATGGAAGGTGATGGCGACGCGATGACCCTAGGCGACTCGGATGGCATGGCCCTCACACTGCCCCCGTACAAGGAAAGAAACGAGGCATGCGGTGACACCATCCTCATTGCGAGCTCCTGTCAGACATATCTGGTGCCTGAAAGAATTTTTGGGACGAGCAAGAAATATGGTATATGGCCTCCTCCTCCTCCACTTTAACTTGTCAATGGTCGAGCCATGTGGGGGTGGCATCGCCAACGTCGATAAGCCCACGTGGAACTCGGTCCAGCATTTACCCCGCCAAGGGAAAATCCCGAGTAAAATGCTGGTGCGAATCCATTGATTGACGCCCCAGCAAGCATGCTCCGTCCATGTGACGACCCACAAGTATATGGGTTCAATTGTAGCCTTTTTGATAAGTAAGAGTGTCGAACCCAATTAGGAACAAAAGGAAATGACAAGTGGTTTTCAGTAAGTATTGTCTGCAAGTGCTAAAATTGTAAGTAGCGGAGTAGTTTGATAGCAAGAAAAATTGTAACGAGCAAGTAACGATAGTAGTAAAAAAAGTGCAGCAAGGTAGCGCAATCCTTTTGGGGCAAAGGATAGGACAAAACGGTTTCTTATGGTAAGCAAAGTGTTCTTGAGGGTACACGGGAATTTCATCTAGTCACTTTCATCATGTTGGCTTAATTCGTGTTCGGTACTTTGATAATTTGATATGTGGGTGGACCGGTGCTTAGGCGCTGTTCTTACTTGAACAAACCTCCTACTTATGATTAACCCTCTTACAAGCATCCGCAACTATGAGAAAAGTATTAAGAATAAATTCTAACCATAGCATTAAACTTTTGGATCCAATCGGTCCCTTACGGAATAGCGCATAAACTGGGGTTTAAGCTTCTGTCACTCTTGCAAGCCACCATCTAATAACTACTCCATAATGCATTCCCTTAGGCCCAAATATGGTGAAGTGTCATGTAGTCAACGTTCACATGACACCACTAAGAGAATGGCAACACACATATCATCAAAATATCGAACACATATCAAGTTCACATGATTATTTGCAACATGATTTCTCCCATGACCTCAACAATGGAAGTAACTACTCATAAATGATAAACATGCTCAAGATCAGAGGGGTATTAAATAGCATAATCGATCTGAACATATAATCTTCCACCAAATAAACCATATAGTAGTCAACTACTAGATGTAATCAACACTACTAGTCACCCACAAGCACCAATCTATAGTTTTGATACAAAGATTGAACAGAAGAGATGAACTAGGGTTTGAGTGGAGTTGGTGCTGTGAAGATGTTGATGAAGATGGCCCTCCCCAAGATGGGAGAGTTATTGGTGATGATGATGACAATGATTTCCCCCTCCGGGAGGGAGTTCCCCCGGTGGAATCGCACCGCTGGAGGGCAAAAGTGCTCCTGCCCAAGTTCCGCCTCGAGGCGGCGGCGCTTCGTCCAGAATGTCCTCCTCTTATTTTTTAGGTCAAAATGACTTATATACCAGAAGATGGGCACTGGAGGTGGGTGCTACCTCTTGAGCACTGCGTTGGATTTCCCCGAAGAGGAGAGGATGATGCAGTAAAGTAGCGTAAGTATTTCCCTCAGTTTTTGAGAACCAAGGTATCAATCCACTAGGAGACCAGGCACAAGTCCCTCGTACCTACACAAAACGATAGAAACTCACAACCAACGCTTAGGGGTTGTCAATCCCTTCACGGTCACTTACGAGAGTGAGATCTGATAGACATAATAGTTTTGGTATTTTTGATAGAGAGATGCAAAGTAAAAAGTAAAAGGCAAAGTAAAACAAAGAAAGTAAATAAAGTGATATAGATTGATATGATGAGAATAGACCCAGGGGCCATAGGTTTCACTAGTGGCTTCTCTCAAGAGCATAAGTATTCTACGGTGGGTGAACAAATTATAGTTGAGCAATTGATAGAATTGAGCATAGTTATGAGTATATCTAGGCGATGATCATGTATATAGGCATCACGTCCAAAACAAGTAGATCGAAACGATTCTGCATCTACTACTATTACTCCACTCATCGACCGCTATCCAGCATGCATCTAGAGTATTAAGTAAAAACAGAGTAACCCCGTAAGCAAGATGACATGATGTAGAGGGATAAATTCATGCAATATGATAAAAACCCCATCTTGTTATCCTCGATGGCAACAATACAATACGTGCCTTGCAACTCTTTCTGTCACTGAGTAAGGACACCGCAAGATTGAACCCAAAGCTAAGCACTTCTCCCATTGCAAGAACTACCAATCTAGTTGGCCAAACCAAAAAAAGATAATTCGAAGAGACTTGCAAAGATAACTCAATCATACATAAAAGAATTCAGAGAAGAATCAAATATTTTCCATAGATAATACTGGATCATAAACCCACAATTCATCGGTCTCAACAAACACACCGTAAAAAGAAGATTACGTCAAATAGATCTCCACGAGAGAGGGGGAGAACATTGTATTGAGATCCAAAAAGAGAGAAGAAGCCATCTAGCTACTAGCTATGGACCCAAAGGTCTGAAGTAAACTACTCACACTTCATCCGAGGGGCTATGGTGATGATGTAGAAGCCCTCCATGGTGGATGCCCCCTCCGGCGGAGCTCCGGAACAGGCCCCAAGATGGGATCTCCTGGATGCAGAAGGTTGCGGCAGTGGAATTAGGTTTTTGGCTCCCTTTCTGATCGTTCGGGGATACGTAGGTATATATAGGAGGAAGTAGTACGTCGATGGAGCTCCGAGGGGCCCACGAGGTAGGGGGGGCATGCCCAGGGGGGCGTCCTCCACCCCCGTGACTGCCTCTGGCACTTCTTGGAGTAGGGTCCAAGTCTCTTGGATCACGTTCGGTTGGAAAATCACGATCCCGAAGGTTTAATTCCGTTTGGACTCCGTTTGATATTTTGTTTCTTCGAAATACTGAAAAAGGCAAAAAATAGCAATTCTGGGCTGGGCCTCCAGTTAATAGGTTAGTCCCAAAAGTAATATAAAAGTGGAAAATAAAGCCCAATATAGTCCAAAACAGTAGATAAAGTAGCATGGAGCAATAAAAAATTATAGATACGTTGGAGACGTATCAGGCATCCCCAAGCTTAATTCCTGCTCGTCCTCGAGTAGGTAAATGATAAAAAAAGAATTTTTGATGCGGAGTGATACTTTGGCATAATTTCAATGTAAATCTTCTTAATTGTGATATGAATATTCAGCTCCGAAAGATTCAAGACAAAAGTTCATATTGACACAAAAATAATAATACTTCAAGCATACTAATCAAAGTAATCATGTCTTCTCAAAATAACATGGCAAAAGAAAGTTCATCCCTACAAAATCATATAGTTAGGCTATGCTTCATTTTCGTCACACAAAGATGTTCCCAACTTCTATACCCCCGATGAAAAGCCAAGAAATTGTTTCATACTTAAATAATCTCAAACTTTTTGAACTTTCACGCAATACATGAGCATGAGCCATGGATATAGCACTATGGGTGGAATAGAAATATGATGATGGGGATTGTGTGGAGAAGACAAAAAAGGAGAAAGTCTCACGTTGATGAGGCTAATCAACGGGCTATGGAGATTCCCATCAATTAATGTCAACATGAGGAGTAGGGATTGCCATGCAATGGATGTACTAGAGCTATGAATGCTCAACAAAAGAAAACTAGTGGATGTGCATCCAACTTGCTTGCTCACGAAGACCTAGGGCATTTGAGGAAGCCCATCGTAGGAATATACAAGCCAAGTTCTATAATGAAAAATTCCCACTAGTATAAAAAGGACAACTTATGAGACTCACTACATGAAGAACAAGGTGCTACTTTGAAGCACAATATATGAGACTCGCTACATGAATAACAAGGTGCTACTTTGAAGCACAATATATGAGACTCACTACATGAAGAACAAGGTGCTACTTTGAAGCACAAGTGTGGAAAAAGAGATAGTAGCATTTCCCTTTTTATTTTCTTTTTTTGGGCCTTTTTTTGGCCTTTCTCTTTTTTTGGGCAATGCTCTAATAATGATGATCATCACACTTCTATTGATTACAACACAAGGATTACAACTTGAAACTTAGAACAAGATATGACTCTATATGAATGCCTCCGACGGTGTACCGGGATGGTGCAATGAATCAAGAGTGACATGTATGAAAAATAATGCATGGTGGCTTTGCCACAAATACGATGTCAACTACATGATCATGAAATGGCAATATGACAAAAGTAATGTATGCCATGATGATGATGATGGAAGTTGCATGGCAATATATCTCGGAATGGCGATGGAAATGCCATAATAGGTAGGTACGGTGGCTGTTTTGAGGAAGATATAAGGAGGTTTATGTGTGATAGAGCGTATCGTATCATGGGGTTTGGATGCACCGGCGAAGTTTGCGCCAACTCTCAAGGTGAGAAAGGGCAATGCACGGTACCGAAGAGGCTAGCAAAGGTGGAAAGGTGAGAGTGCGTATAATCCATGGACTCAACATTAGTTAAAAGAACTCATATACTTATTGCAAAAATTTAGAAGTCATCAAAAAGCAAGTACTACGCGCATGCTCCTAGGGGGATAGATTGGTAGGAAAAGACCATCGCTCGTCCCCGACCGCCACTCATAAGGATTTACAAGCCAGGCACACTTCATGTTTCAAATTTGTTACACAACTTTAACCATACGTGCATGCTACGGGACTTGCAAACTTCAACACAAGTATTTCTCAAATTCATAATCACCCAACTAGCACGACTTTGATATTATCACCTCCATATCTCAAAGCAATTATCAAGCATCAAACTTATCTTAGTATTCAATTCACTCAAAAGAAAGTTTCACATATCTTGAACTCCAAGTATATTAACATTAAGAAAATTACCGTGCTATTAACGACTCTCAAAATAATCTAAGTGAAGCATGAGAGATCAAATAGTTTCTTTAAAACAAATCCACCACCGTGCTCTAAAAGATCTAAGTGAAGTACTAGAGCAAAAATTATCACGCTCAAAAGATATAAGTGAAGCACATTGAGCAAAACTATCAAGCTCAAAAGATATAAGTGAAGCACATAGAGTATTCTAACAATTTCCAATGCATGTATGGCTCTCTCAAAAGGTGTGTACAGCAAGGATAATTGTGGTAAACTAACAAGCAAAGACACAAATGATACAAGACGCTCCAAGCAAAACACATATCATGTTGGTGAATAAAAATATAGCTCCAAGTAAATTACCGATGGAAGTGGACGAATGAGGGGATGCCTTCCGGGGCATCCCCAAGCTTTGACTTTTTGGTGTCCTTGGATTATATTGGGAGTGCCATGGGCATCCCCAACCTTAGGCTCTTGCCACTCCTTGTTCCATAATCCATCAAAAGAATTCACCCAAAACTTGAAAACTTCACAACACAAAACTCAACAGAAATCTTGTGAGCTCTGTTAGAGAAAGAAAACAAAAGACTACTTCAAGGTACTGTAATGAACTCATTCTTTATTTATATTGGTGTTAAACCTACTGTATTCCAACTTCTCTATGGTTTATAAACTAATTTACTAGCCATAGATTCATCAAAATAAGCAAACAACACACGAAAAACAGAATCTGTCAAAAACAGAACAGTCTGTAGCAATCTGTAACTAACGCAAACTTCTGGAACTCTAAAAATTCTACCAAAATAGGACGTACTGGACAATTTGTTTATTGATCAGAAGAAAAATTAATCAATGCAAAAGCACGTTCCTGTGATTTATTGAATTATTTATCGTGAGTGCAAAGTTTCTGTTTTTCAGCAGAATCAAATCAACTATCATCATAGCTTATCCTATAGGTTCTACTTGGCACAAACACTAATTAAGACACAAAACCACATATAAACAGAAAGTAGATGGATTATTTATTCCTAAACAAAAGAAAAAACAAAAAACACAAAATAAAATTGGGTTGCCTCCCAATAAGCGCTATCGTTTAACGCCCCTAGCTAGGCATAAAAGCAAGGATAGATCTAGGTATTGCCATCTTTGATTTTCATTTTTTTAGCGGAAGCAAGCTCGAATCCGGGAGGTTCTTTCCGCTTCCCTTCATATTCAGAAATTTTTAGATCTAAAGAATCCAACCGCTTATTACAAAGAGTAATCAACATATTCATGCGGTGGAGATTTCCGCTAATACTTTTGAGAGGCTCAAGAGACTTTTGTAAGATTTTTGTTACTTCGCAAATTTTCTCAAACACTTGGGTTTCTCCCTGGGTAGGATGAGATCCTCCCTTTTGGGGTAGTGTTCCCACTATTCCCTCTATAATTTCATGCGCAATACTGGGATCAATCTCAATAAAATTTCCCTTGGCAATATAATCCAAGAGTTGTCTATGCGTCATATTTAACCCAACATAAAAATTGCGAAGAAGAATTCTAAAGTTCACCTCTAGGGTGCACTTAGGAAAAGATTCCATCATCCTATACCAAGAATCTTTTAAGTTTTTTCCTTGCCTTTGCTTGAAGTGAATAACTTCAAACTTGGGAGACATAGGAGCGGATAAGGAATTAGTCATGATGACAAGCAAGCAAACTAGCACACGAGCAAAGAGAAAGGCAACGGGAAAAAAGGCAAACGGAAAAGAGAGGAGGAGATTGGGAAAGAGAGGGAAAATAAAATGGCAAGGGTGAAGTGGGGGAGAGGAAAACGAGAGGCAAATGACAAATAATGTAATGCAAGAGATAGGGATTGCGATGGGTCCTTGGTATGGTTGACTTGCTTGCGTGAGCCTCCTCGGCAACGGCGCCATAAATTCTTCTTGCTACCTCTTGAGCACTGCGTTGGATTTCCCCAAAGAGGAGACGATGATGCAGTAAAGTAGCGTAAGTATTTCCCTCAGTTTTTGAGAACCAAGGTATCAATCCAGTAGGAGACCATGCACAAGTCCCTCGTACCTACACAAAACGATAGCAACTCCCAACCAATGCTTAGGGGTTGTCAATCCCTTCACGGTCACTTACGAGAGTGAGATCTGATAGAGATAATATTTTTGGTATTTTTGATAGAGAGATGCAAAGTAAAAAGTAAAAGGCAAAGTAAAACAAAGCAAGTAAATAAAGTGATATAGATTGATATGATGAGAATAGACCCCGGGGCCATACGTTTCACTAGTGGCTTCTCTCAAGAGCATAAGTATTCTACGATCGGTGAACAAATTACAGTTGAGCAATTGACAGAATTGAGCATAGTTATGAGTATATCTAGGCGATGATCATGTATATAGGCATCATGTCCAAAACAAGTAGATCGAAACGATTCTGCATCTACTACTATTACTCCACTCATCGACCGCTATCCAGCATGCATCTAGAGTATTAAGTAAAAACAGAGTAACGCCGTAAGCAAGATGACATGATGTAGAGAGATAAATTCATGCAATATGATAAAACCCCATCTTGTTATCCTCGATGGCAACAATACAATACGTGCCTTGCAACTCTTTCTGTCACTGAGTAAGGACACCGCAAGATTGAACCCAAAGCTAAGCACTTCTCCCATTGCAAGAACTACCAATCTAGTTGGCCAAACCAAAAAAGATAATTCGAGGAGACTTGCAAAGATAACTCAATCATACATAAAAGAATTCAGAGAAGAATCAAATATTTTCCATAGATAATACTGGATCATAAACCCACAATTCATGCATCTCAACAAACACACCGCAAAAAGAAGATTACATCAAATAGATCTCCACGAGAGAGGGGGAGAACATTGTATTGAGGTCCAAAAAGAGAGAAGAAGCCATCTAGCTACTAGCTATGGACCCGAAGGTCTGAAGTAAACTACTCACACTTCATCAGAGGGGCTATGGTGATGATGTAGAAGCCCTCCATGGTGGATGCTCCCTCCGGCGGAGCTCCAGAACAGGCCCCAAGATGGGATCTCATGGATACAGAAGGTTGCGGCGGTGGAATTAGGTTTTTGGCTCGCTTTCTAATTGTTCGCGGATACGTAGGTATATATAGGAGGAAGGAGTACGTCGGTGGAGCTCCGAGGGGCCCACGAGGTAGGGGGCACGCCCAGGGGGGCGCCCTCCACCCTCGTGACCTCCTCTGGCACTTCTTGGAGTAGGGTCCAAGTCTCCTGGATCACGATCCCGAAGGTTTCATTCCGTTTGGACTCCGTTTGATATTCTATTTCTTCGAAATACTGAAAAAGGCAAAAAACAACAATTCTGGGCTGGGCCTCCGGTTAATAGGTTAGTCCCAAAAGTAATATAAAAGTGGAAAATAAAGCCCAATATAGTCCAAAACAGTAGATAAAGTAGCATGGAGCAATAAAAAATTATAGATACGTTGGAGATGTATCAGTGGGCCAAGGAGGGCAGCACCCACCAGGGAGCGCCAGGGCCTCTTGGCGCGCCCAGGTGGGTTGTGCCCACCTAGTAGCCATTCTCTAGTACTTATTTGCTCCAATATTTATTAAATATTCCATAAAAATTCCTCTAGGAGTTTCAGCTCATTTGGAGTTGTGCAGAATAGGTAGCTTGACATAGCTTTTTCAGGTTCAGATTTCTAGCTGCCAGAATTCTCCCCCTTGGTGCATACCTTGCAATTTATGAGGGAAAAGGCATTAGAATTACTCCAAAAAGCATTATTATACAATAAAACAACATAAATAACAGTGGGAAAACATGATGCAAAATGGACGTATCGACTCCCCCAAGCTTAGACCTCGCTTGTCCTCAAGCGAAAACCGAAATAAAAAAATGTGTCCACGTGCCTAGAAAGAGAGTTGTCGATAAAAACAAAAATACAGACATAGTAGCATCATGTGACTTATTGTAACATCAACAAACCTTAATATAAAACTTTTACCATAGACTTCTATTGAACAAGTGACAGTTCATCACAACATTGAAGTATGAAGCATAAACTCTATTGTAAACCACCAAACTATGTTCTCAGTCAACTTTGCAACTACAATTCATCATCTTTTCAGTAAGGGTCACATATCGGAGCCTTTAGGCAAGTACACATACTCAACCATCATTTAGTCTTCTATAATTGCTAACACTCACCGCGTACACATGAGCAAAATGTTTCAACCGGACACATAGACAGATAGGGGCTTATAGTTTTGCCTCCCAACGAACTCACCTCATGGGTGATGTCAACAATAATAACTCATGCTACCCATATTCAATTGGATATATGTGCCTAGATCTTTCCTCATCACATTATGCTTGCGAAAGGAGAAAAATAAAAGGAATAGAGAGAAAAACTTTGACTCTTGCATGAAAGTAAATACATGACAGTAAAAGATAGGCCCTTCGCAGAGGGAAGCAAAGGTTGCCATGCGCCTTTTGTTTGTATGCTCAACCCCTTAGTGCAAGAGAACGTCATGTTATATTTCCCCTTGTGATGGCAACATTTATTATGCAGTCTGTCGCTTTTATTCTTCGCCACAAGTTCGTACAATGCTCAATTTTCCCTTACACTAAATGATCTGACATTTTTATAAGCAATTTTTATCGCCCTTTTTGCATCGATGACAACTTACTTGAAGGATCTTACTCAATCCATAGGTAGGTATGGTGGACTCTCAAACAAGATAGGGTTTAAGGGTTTTTGGATGCGCAAGTAGTATCTCTACTTAGTGCGGAGTTTTTGGCTAGCAAAGATAGGGGCAAGCACCACATGTTGAAGGATCTATGACAATATAACTTCTATGTGAATATGAACAAACATAAATCACTAAGTTGTCTTCCTTGTCCAACATCAACAATTTTGGCATATAATATTTTGATGGATTCACACAATCATAAAAGATTTCCTTGATATCATATTTATATGTGAATCTTCTCTTCCCTTATTAATTATTTCATGAGTTGCATCATTGACCAATGCTATGTTTGTCAATCTACAATAAAATTTTCTACTTATACTTTTCCTTGTGTAATGTCATCACTTACCATAAGATTAGCATATGATCTTTTTATTTTTATTTCCTTTCTTTTTATTGCAACAAGAAAGTAAAGAAGGCAAAAGTCAAACTAAACTTTCTTATATCTCGCACACGATTACAAGGATTGATCATTAAGGAAACTCACACAAAGAAAGGATCGAACTAAACTTTTATTCATCTAATAGCAAAAGATAACCATTGATCGAACTAAGAAAGTAAAGGCAAAAGATAGTGGAGATTGACACGATACTGGGGCACCTCCCCCAAGCTTGGCGAAATCCAAGGGGAGTGCCCATACCCAATACTCAGTTTTCTTTTGGTGGTGATGAAGAAGACGGTGGCGATGAAGTGGAAGCAATCTTGTCCAATACACATCTGAGCATATTTCTTAAGATGTGAATCTCTCGAAGAGCTTGATGGAGCATCTCAGTGTTCTTATCTACTTCAGCCATGATATGCTTATTTTCCATACCCCAAGAGTTTGTCCCTGCATAACTTTCTCTTGGACGAGATATGTCCCAATTGGACGGTATATGCACATGAGGAGTGTTTTAGAACCCATAATTATGAATCAAATTGTGAAAATTGTTTTGGTGTAACCTGTGTAGAGGCCTCCTTGATGGGAATTCTTCCGGATCTATTGGGCCCTCTTGATGGTCTAGGAACCTCATGGTTTGATGGGGGTTAGGATGAGTGGAGATATCAGCCAGGGTCCCTCTCTCAGAAGCCGGAGGGTGAATTCTGAATGAGTCCCCCTAATCTTCCTCCATAGTGATCTCCTCTGGATTCTACCAGAAGCAACCAAGCTTCGCCTTCTTCAGTGTTGGAGGCGGGAGAAGACATGATGCCTGGCTCAACAGATCTGACAGAAAACAGCAAGAAAAGAAAATAGGAGATTTCTCTTCGATACGGAGGTTAACAAGTTCAGGAGGTATATATAGATTTTTTATCTTGGGGAACAAGAAGAACGGAAGAAAAACAGAGTCCGGAAAGCACCCGAGGTGGGCGAGGGAGTCCTGGATTAAGGGGTCCTCGGACGGACGGACTATATGCATATTCCATACTGTTGGGCTACGAAGATACAAGATAGAAGACTTCGTCCCGTGTCTGGATGGGACTCTCCTTTGCATGGACAGAAAGCTTGGCGGTTAGGATGTGAAGATTCCTTTCTCTGTAACCGACTCTGTGTAACCCTAGCCTCCTCTGGTGTCTATATAAACTGGAGGGTTTAGTCCGTAGGAGGAGAACAATCATAATCATAGGCTAGCTTCTAGGGTTTAGCCTCTACGATCTCATGGTAGATCAACTGTTGTAATACTCATATCATCAAGATCAATCAAGCAGGAAGTCGGGTATTACCTCCATCAAGAGGGCTCGAACCTGGGTAAACATTGTGTCCCCCGCCGAGGGAGTCCTGGATAAGGGGGTATCAGGACAGCCGGACTATATACATCGTCCGGACTATAGAAGCGTCAAGATACAAGACTCAAGACTTTGGCTCGTGTCTGGATGGGACTCTCCTTTGCATGTAAGACAAGCTTGGAAATCCAGATATTATGTTTCCTTCCTTGTAACCGACTCCATGTAAACCCTAGCTCTCCGGTGTCTATATAAACCGGAGAACATGGTCCTTAGAAGGCCAATCACAATTACAATCATACCATCATAGGCTAGCTCTTAGGGTTTAGCCTCTATGATCTCGTGGTAGATCTACTCTTGTATTCCACATATCTTCAATATTAATCAAGTAGGAAGTATGGTTTTACCTCCATCGAGAGTGCCCGAACCTGGGTAAACATTGTGTCCCTTGCTTCCTGTTACCATCAGCCTAAGACGCACTATCGGGACCCCCTACCCGAGATCCGTCGGTTTTGACACCGACATTGGTGCTTTCATTGAGAGTTCCTCTGTGTCGCCGCCGCAAGGGCTCGATGGCTCGTCTCGTTGTCAAGGATGATATCACTTCTAGGGGAGCACTGGCTGTAGGCCAGACTCTCCGGCTTGGCGGCTTCATTATGACCGCCCCATCGGCTGTCGCGCCGGCGATGGCCTCTCGGGTCATCATGCATGACCTTCGCATTGGTTCATAGCTTTCCAAACAGATGGATCCGATGGAGCTCTCCTCTCTTAACGAGCTCTTGGATCGCATCGCTGCCTTGGGAGTCGCTACGGACTATGACCGGATTGGGCTTAAACCCGACCAGAGGGACATTAGATCCCCGCCAGCCACCCATGAGATAGCGGTAGTGGAGGAATCACACGTGGGTCTCCCCTCAACTTTGAGGATGAATTATGTTCGGATCACCGAATTCAGTGAGCCGAACACCCACCCAAAGGACTACATGACCCAGGTCCCGGACATAGAATAGGGCGCTGGGCCAAAGGGATTAGGTAATACTCCAGATCCCGAACTGTCAGGCTCGGTACTTCCCGTGCCCCCAGGTGTCAGATCGGATCAAAATCCGGCTTCAGCCAATGACGCCCGCTCGGACTTAATCCGTCTCTCCCATGTCCGGCAGGAGCCCCAGGAGACGGTACATCGTTACTGGGCCAGATTTCTCCTTGCTCTTAATAAGGTCAAGGACTGCCATGAGGAGGACGTAGTCTCTCTTTTCTGCAGAAACTGCACGAACAAAGGACTCCTTAATGCTATAAGTCACCGTGACATAGAGCACCTTACAGACTTGGCAACCATAGTACAAAAGTACTATGCAATGGAAAGTGCCTGGAAAACCCAGACAGAATTTTGGGATAGTACGGCCCTCACCGGAACCTTTGTCCGAACTAAACGGCCGAACTCTCGTAAGTCGACAAACTCAATTCCCAAGAAACCAAAGCCCGCCCCAGGGCGTGGAACCGTATTGGATGGATGGCTCAACGGGCCGTGTAAGCTTCACAGCACACCAGACGCTACACCGACCCATAGCCTTAGAGCATGTTGGATACTCCGGCAGGTAGCTAAGAGTGGCGAGGATCTCCTCGAGAGCCATAAAGCAGAACCACATCCCGCCAAAGAACACAATACAGTGCTGACAGTCTTCGAGACCTTCGCCTCAAACAATAGGCGCAAGCGAGCGCATCGAAGCTCCATTGAAATTTGCCATGTGGCAAAAGTAAATCCGTGGAACGACACTGCTATAACCTTCAATGCCAGTGACGAACCCCAATTCCAGTCTGTCCGGGCGCCGGCCGCTCTGGTCCTCAGCCCAATAGTGGATGGCTTTCGGCTCACAAAAGTACTCATGGACGGCGGAAGCGGATTAAACCTAATCTATGAAGAAACCCTCAAGAAGATGGAGATTGACAAAAGCCGCATTGAACAAAGTGGCACGA
>NC_041385.1:166412533-166413034 GCF_002162155.2 Triticum dicoccoides | reverse complement strand
CTTCAGGGGAATTATCCCTAGTCGGGAGGCTCGCTGCGCGGGAAAAATCACACTCGGTGTGGTATGCGGCACCCCAGAGAATTACAGGGCCGAAGAAATCACCTTCCAAGTGGCTCCTTTCAACAGCGGATACCACACCGTTCTAGGGCGGGACGCGTTTGCGAGCTTTCAAGCCGTACCCCATTACGGGTACATGAAGCTTAAAATTCCCTGACCCAATGGAATCATCACTCTAGCTAGTGATCCGGACGTCGCACTCCATGCTGAAAACAAAACTGCAGCGCTGGCCTTGGAAGCATTATCCGAAGCCCTAGCGGCAGAAGAATTAACTGATGAAGCTATGTACCTAGGGTAGGGTCATGGACCTGTCCAAACTACCCTACCCAAGGACATCTCTAGAAGAAACCACCTATCAATCGACTTAGAAGTGTTCCACTCGACTGACTCGAAGACACTTGACCATGAAGCCAACCACTCGACCATGAAGCCAACCACTCGACA
>NC_041385.1:166398727-166412074 GCF_002162155.2 Triticum dicoccoides | reverse complement strand
CCAGGAGATCTAAAGTCACTCTGCATGCAAATGGTCGGTCATTAAGTAGCTTTTATGGTCATCATAGCACTTTATGTGTAGCGTTACCAGTAACGCCCGATCTTAATGTATCCTAAACCCTGCATAACTGATGGCCGGAGGGGTCTGGCGGACTCTATATAAGCCACCCCCCTCCTCAGTGTTAGGGGTTCGCACCCCTGTAACTCATATGCATATAATCCAGTCGACCGCCTCCGGGCTCCGAGACGTAGGGCTGTTGCTTCCTCCGAGAAGGGCCTGAACTCGTAAATCCCTTGAGTGTACAACTACTCCATAGCTAGGATCTTGCCTCTCCATACCTACCCCCCTACACTACTATTAGACTTAGAACCACGACAGTTGGCGTCCACCTTGGGGCAGGTGTCTTAGCGACTTACTGGAGAAGTTGCAATTTTTTCCGATCTCTTTCATCATGGTTTCAGGCGGAGTTTTGGTTGAGGGCCGCGAGATCCGTCTCGGAGCGCTCACGTTCATCACCGACGACTCTGCTTGGCTTCAGGAGGCTCCGCTCGACATCGACGCGCTCCTAGTCCGCGGAGCGATGAAATTTCGCGCGTGCGTCCGCGGCGTCCTCCTGCGGCAGCCGTCGACCCAGTATCGGTCGGTCTTTGTGTCTTCCTCCCTCCCCGTTTCCCGCCGGCGCAAGCACTCCGGTCGGTCGAGGCTTCAGCGGTGGGTGAGGCACGCGGTGGCTCGCCAGTCGGCCACCCCTCAAGTCGCGGCAATTGAGCCTGATGAATCTCTCTACGTCCTATTCGATCTGTCGACTGGCTCCGCAGAGACTACATCCGAGTGCGACAGCAGTGATCCAGCGGTGGAGGTTCTGATGGTCGATGGACCACGCGGTCCTCCCGGTTTTCCCAGTGCTGACGGAGGCGACGGCGGAGGCGATCCATCGCATGCCCATGAGGAGTATCTCCCCGAGCCCCTCACTTCCCTGCAAAGGGAAGAACTTCACCGCCGGAACATGGATGCGCTTCATACTCCTATCATTGGAGAAACTCCCGAGGCTCGTGCCTTAGAGGACCCACGTTTGGACAACTTGGCTGAGCGCGCTCGACTGGAGAACCTTCAGCGAGCACTCGACGAGCGTGCGCGGCAATGGGTTCCGGATTCCAGTCGACGTCAACTCTTTTCCACAACCGACTCAGGTATATCCAACTCCGATTCAGAATTTAGCAGCTGCAGCCCGTATAGCAGAGTCAATTCAGCCTTCCCAGTCAGAGGTTGGCAGAGGCTTGTTGCAGATCAAAGATTTACTCCGGGCAGCAGGAGATCAGAATTCAGGTGTATCACAGTCACGGAATAGAATTCACAGCAAATCCGTAGCTGCAAATACAACCCAGTCGGCTCATAGCCCCAGATCACCCCCGAGGCGTGAGGGACGTGGAGACCGGCATGATCAGTACACGAAGCATGAGCAGTATTGTCAGTGTCAAAACCGGCGGATCTCGGGTAGGGGGTCCCGAACTGTGCGTCTAGGCGGATGGTAACAGGAGACAAGGGACACGATGTTTTACCCAGGTTCGGGCCCTCTTGATGGAGGTAAAACCCTATGTCCTGCTTGATTGATATTGATATTGTGGATGTGTACAAGAGTGGATCTACCACGAGATCAAGGAGGCTAAACCCTAGAAGCTAGCCTATGGTATGATTGTAATGGTTGTTGTCCTACGGACTAGAGCCATCCGGTTTATATAGACACTGGAGAGGGATAGGGTTACATAGAGTCGGTTACAATGGTAGGAGATCTACGTATCCGTATCACCAAGCTTGCCTTCCACGCCAAGGAAAGTCCTATCCGGACACGGGACGAAGTCTTCAATCTCGTATCTTCATAGTCTTGGAGTCCGGTCGATGATGATAGTCCGGCCGATGATAGTTCGGCCGATGATGGTAGTCCGGCTATCCGGACACCCCCTTATTGTAACATCAACAAACCTTAATATAAAACTTTTACCATAGACTTCTATTGAACAAGTGACAGTTCATCACAACATCGAAGTATGAAGCATAAACTCTATTGTAAACCACCAAACTATGTTCTCAGTCAACTTTGCAACTACAATTCATCATCTTTTCAGTAAGGGTCACATATCGGAGCCTTTAGGCAAGTACACATACTCAACCATCATTTAGTCTTCTATAATTGCTAACACTCACCGCGTACACATGAGCAAAATGTTTCAACCGGACACATAGACAGATAGGGGCTTATAGTTTTGCCTCCCAACGAACTCACCTCATGGGTGATGTCAACAATAATAACTCATGCTACCCATATTCAATTGGATATATGTGCCTAGATCTTTCCTCATCACATTATGCTTGCGAAAGGAGAAAAATAAAAGGAATAGAGAGAAAAACTTTGACTCTTGCATGAAAGTAAATACATGACAGTAAAAGATAGGCCCTTCGCAGAGGGAAGCAAAGGTTGCCATGCGCCTTTTGTTTGTATGCTCAACCCCTTAGTGCAAGAGAACGTCATGTTATATTTCCTCTTGTGATGGCAACATTTATTATGCAGTCTGTCGCTTTTATTCTTCGCCACAAGTTCGTACAATGCTCAATTTTCCCTTACACTAAATGATCTGACATTTTTATAAGCAATTTTTATCGCCCTTTTTGCATCGATGACAACTTACTTGAAGGATCTTACTCAATCCATAGGTAGGTATGGTGGACTCTCAAACAAGATAGGGTTTAAGGGTTTTTGGATGCGCAAGTAGTATCTCTACTTAGTGCGGAGTTTTTGGCTAGCAAAGATAGGGGCAAGCACCACATGTTGAAGGATCTATGACAATATAACTTCTATGTGAATATGAACAAACATAAATCACTAAGTTGTCTTCCTTGTCCAACATCAACAATTTTGGCATATAATATTTTGATGGATTCACACAATCATAAAAGATTTCCTTGATATCATATTTATATGTGAATCTTCTCTTCCCTTATTAATTATTTCATGAGTTGCATCATTGACCAATGCTATGTTTGTCAATCTACAATAAAATTTTCTACTTATACTTTTCCTTGTGTAATGTCATCACTTACCATAAGATTAGCATATGATCTTTTTATTTTTATTTCCTTTCTTTTTATTGCAACAAGAAAGTAAAGAAGGCAAAAGTCAAACTAAACTTTCTTATATCTCGCACACGATTACAAGGATTGATCATTAAGGAAACTCACACAAAGAAAGGATCGAACTAAACTTTTATTCATCTAATAGCAAAAGATAACCATTGATCGAACTAAGAAAGTAAAGGCAAAAGATAGTGGAGATTGACACGATACTGGGGCACCTCCCCCAAGCTTGGCGAAATCCAAGGGGAGTGCCCATACCCAATACTCAGTTTTCTTTTGGTGGTGATGAAGAAGACGGTGGCGATGAAGTGGAAGCAATCTTGTCCAATACATATCTGAGCATATTTCTTAAGATGTGAATCTCTCGAAGAGCTTGATGGAGCATCTCAGTGTTCTTATCTACTTCAGCCATGATATGCTTATTTTCCATACCCCAAGAGTTTGTCCCTGCATAACTTTCTCTTGGACGAGATATGTCCCAATTGGACGGTATATGCACACGAGGAGTGTTTTAGAACCCATAATTATGAATCAAATTGTGAAAATTGTTTTGGTGTAACCTGTGTAGAGGCCTCCTTGATGGGAATTCTTCCGGATCTATTGGGCCCTCTTGATGGTCTAGGAACCTCATGGTTTGATGGGGGTTAGGATGAGTGGAGATATCAGCCAGGGTCCCTCTCTCAGAAGCCGGAGGGTGAATTCTGAATGAGTCCCCCTAATCTTCCTCCATAGTGATCTCCTCTGGATTCTACCAGAAGCAACCAAGCTTCGCCTTCTTCAGTGTTGGAGGCGGGAGAAGACATGATGCCTGGCTCAACAGATCTGACAGAAAACAGCAAGAAAAGAAAATAGGAGATTTCTCTTCGATACGGAGGTTAACAAGTTCAGGAGGTATATATAGATTTTTTATCTTGGGGAACAAGAAGAACGGAAGAAAAACAGAGTCCGGAAAGCACCCGAGGTGGGCGAGGGAGTCCTGGATTAAGGGGTCCTCGGACGGACGGACTATATGCATATTCCATACTGTTGGGCTACGAAGATACAAGATAGAAGACTTCGTCCCGTGTCTGGATGGGACTCTCCTTTGCATGGACAGAAAGCTTGGCGGTTAGGATGTGAAGATTCCTTTCTCTGTAACCGACTCTGTGTAACCCTAGCCTCCTCTGGTGTCTATATAAACTGGAGGGTTTAGTCCGTAGGAGGAGAACAATCATAATCATAGGCTAGCTTCTAGGGTTTAGCCTCTACGATCTCATGGTAGATCAACTGTTGTAATACTCATATCATCAAGATCAATCAAGCAGGAAGTCGGGTATTACCTCCATCAAGAGGGCTCGAACCTGGGTAAACATTGTGTCCCCCGCCGAGGGAGTCCTGGATAAGGGGGTATCAGGACAGCCGGACTATATACATCGTCCGGACTATAGAAGCGTCAAGATACAAGACTCAAGACTTTGGCTCGTGTCTGAATGGGACTCTCCTTTGCATGTAAGACAAGCTTGGAAATCCAGATATTATGTTTCCTTCCTTGTAACCGACTCCATGTAAACCCTAGCTCTCCGGTGTCTATATAAACCGGAGAACATGGTCCTTAGAAGGCCAATCACAATTACAATCATACCATCATAGGCTAGCTCTTAGGGTTTAGCCTCTATGATCTCGTGGTAGATCTACTCTTGTATTCCACATATCTTCAATATTAATCAAGTAGGAAGTATGGTTTTACCTCCATCGAGAGTGCCCGAACCTGGGTAAACATTGTGTCCCTTGCTTCCTGTTACCATCAGCCTAAGACGCACTATCGGGACCCCCTACCCGAGATCCGTCGGTTTTGACACCGACATTGGTGCTTTCATTGAGAGTTCCTCTGTGTCGCCGCCGCAAGGGCTCGATGGCTCGTCTCGTTGTCAAGGATGATATCACTTCTAGGGGAGCACTGGCTGTAGGCCAGACTCTCCGGCTTGGCGGCTTCATTATGACCGCCCCATCGGCTGTCGCGCCGGCGATGGCCTCTCGGGTCATCATGCATGACCTTCGCATTGGTTCATAGCTTTCCAAACAGATGGATCCGATGGAGCTCTCCTCTCTTAACGAGCTCTTGGATCGCATCGCTGCCTTGGGAGTCGCTACGGACTATGACCGGATTGGGCTTAAACCCGACCAGAGGGACATTAGATCCCCGCCAGCCACCCATGAGATAGCGGTAGTGGAGGAATCACACGTGGGTCTCCCCTCAACTTTGAGGATGAATTATGTTCGGATCACCGAATTCAGTGAGCCGAACACCCACCCAAAGGACTACATGACCCAGGTCCCGGACATAGAATAGGGCGCTGGGCCAAAGGGATTAGGTAATACTCCAGATCCCGAACTGTCAGGCTCGGTACTTCCCGTGCCCCCAGGTGTCAGATCGGATCAAAATCCGGCTTCAGCCAATGACGCCCGCTCGGACTTAATCCGTCTCTCCCATGTCCGGCAGGAGCCCCAGGAGACGGTACATCGTTACTGGGCCAGATTTCTCCTTGCTCTTAATAAGGTCAAGGACTGCCATGAGGAGGACGTAGTCTCTCTTTTCTGCAGAAACTGCACGAACAAAGGACTCCTTAATGCTATAAGTCACCGTGACATAGAGCACCTTACAGACTTGGCAACCATAGTACAAAAGTACTATGCAATGGAAAGTGCCTGGAAAACCCAGACAGAATTTTGGGATAGTACGGCCCTCACCGGAACCTTTGTCCGAACTAAACGGCCGAACTCTCGTAAGTCGACCAACTCAATTCCCAAGAAACCAAAGCCCGCCCCAGGGTGTGGAACCGTATTGGAAGGATGGCTCAACGGGCCGTGTAAGCTTCACAGCACACCAGACGCTACACCGACCCATAGCCTTAGAGCATGTTGGATACTCCGGCAGGTAGCTAAGAGTGGCGAGGATCTCCTCGAGAGCCATAAAGCAGAACCACATCCCGCCAAAGAACACAATACAGTGCTGACAGTCTTCGAGACCTTCGCCTCAAACAATAGGCGCAAGCGAGCGCATCGAAGCTCCATTGAAATTTGCCATGTGGCAAAAGTAAATCCGTGGAACGACACTGCTATAACCTTCAATGCCAGTGACGAACCCCAATTCCAGTCTGTCCGGGCGCCGGCCGCTCTGGTCCTCAGCCCAATAGTGGATGGCTTTCGGCTCACAAAAGTACTCATGGACGGCGGAAGCGGATTAAACCTAATCTATGAAGAAACCCTCAAGAAGATGGAGATTGACAAAAGCCGCATTGAACAAAGTGGCACGATCTTCAGGGGAATTATCCCTAGTCGGGAGGCTCGCTGCGCGGGAAAAATCACACTCGGTGTGGTATGCGGCACCCCAGAGAATTACAGGGCCGAAGAAATCACCTTCCAAGTGGCTCCTTTCAACAGCGGATACCACACCGTTCTAGGGCGGGACGCGTTTGCGAGCTTTCAAGCCGTACCCCATTACGGGTACATGAAGCTTAAAATTCCCTGACCCAATGGAATCATCACTCTAGCTAGTGATCCGGACGTCGCACTCCATGCTGAAAACAAAACTGCAGCGCTGGCCTTGGAAGCATTATCCGAAGCCCTAGCGGCAGAAGAATTAACTGATGAAGCTATGTACCTAGGGTAGGGTCATGGACCTGTCCAAACTACCCTACCCAAGGACATCTCTAGAAGAAACCACCTATCAATCGACTTAGAAGTGTTCCACTCGACTGACTCGAAGACACTTGACCATGAAGCCAACCACTCGACCATGAAGCCAACCACTCGACAGCCAGGAGATCTAAAGTCACTCTGCATGCAAATGGTCGGTCATTAAGTAGCTTTTATGGTCATCATAGCACTTTATGTGTAGCGTTACCAGTAACGCCCGATCTTAATGTATCCTAAACCCTGCATAACTGATGGCCGGAGGGGTCTGGCGGACTCTATATAAGCCACCCCCCTCCTCAGTGTTAGGGGTTCGCACCCCTGTAACTCATATGCATATAATCCAGTCGACCGCCTCCGGGCTCCGAGACGTAGGGCTGTTGCTTCCTCCGAGAAGGGCCTGAACTCGTAAATCCCTTGAGTGTACAACTACTCCATAGCTAGGATCTTGCCTCTCCATACCTACCCCCCTACACTACTATTAGACTTAGAACCACGACAGTTGGCGTCCACCTTGGGGCAGGTGTCTTAGCGACTTACTGGAGAAGTTGCAATTTTTTCCGATCTCTTTCATCATGGTTTCAGGCGGAGTTTTGGTTGAGGGCCGCGAGATCCGTCTCGGAGCGCTCACGTTCATCACCGACGACTCTGCTTGGCTTCAGGAGGCTCCGCTCGACATCGACGCGCTCCTAGTCCGCGGAGCGACGAAATTTCGCGCGTGCGTCCACGGCGTCCTCCTGCGGCAGCCGTCGACCCAGTATCGGTCGGTCTTTGTGTCTTCCTCCCTCCCCGTTTCCCGCCGGCGCAAGCACTCCGGTCGGTCGAGGCTTCAGCGGTGGGTGAGGCACGCGGTGGCTCGCCAGTCGGCCACCCCACAAGTCGCGGCAATTGAGCCTGATGAATCTCTCTACGTCCTATTCGATCTGTCGACTGGCTCCACAGAGACTGCATCCGAGTGCGACAGCAGTGATCCAGCGGTGGAGGTTCTGATGGTCGATGGACCACGCGGTCCTCCCGGTTTTCCCAGTGCTGACGGAGGCGACGGCGGAGGCGATCCATCGCATGCCCATGAGGAGTATCTCCCCGAGCCCCTCACTTCCCTGCAAAGGGAAGAACTTCACCGCCGGAACATGGATGCGCTTCATACTCCTATCATTGGAGAAACTCCCGAGGCTCGTGCCTTAGAGGACCCACGTTTGGACAACTTGGCTGAGCGCGCTCGACTGGAGAACCTTCAGCGAGCACTCGATGAGCGTGCGCGGCAATGGGTTCCGGATTCCAGTCGACGTCAACTCTTTTCCACAACCGACTCAGGTATATCCAACTCCGATTCAGAATTTAGCAGCTGCAGCCCGTATAGCAGAGTCAATTCAGCCTTCCCAGTCAGAGGTTGGCAGAGGCTTGTTGCAGATCAAAGATTTACTCCGGGCAACAGGAGATCAGAATTCAGGTGTATCACAGTCACGGAATAGAATTCACAGCAAATCCGTAGCTGCAAATACAACCCAGTCGGCTCATAGCCCCAGATCACCCCCGAGGCGTGAGGGACGTGGAGACCGGCATGATCAGTACACGAAGCATGAGCAGTATTGTCAGTGTCAAAACCGGCGGATCTCGGGTAGGGGGTCCCGAACTGTGCGTCTAGGCGGATGGTAACAGGAGACAAGGGACACGATGTTTTACCCAGGTTCGGGCCCTCTTGATGGAGGTAAAACCCTATGTCCTGCTTGATTGATATTGATATTGTGGATGTGTACAAGAGTGGATCTACCACGAGATCAAGGAGGCTAAACCCTAGAAGCTAGCCTATGGTATGATTGTAATGGTTGTTGTCCTACGGACTAGAGCCATCCGGTTTATATAGACACTGGAGAGGGCTAGGGTTACATAGAGTCGGTTACAATGGTAGGAGATCTACGTATCCGTATCACCAAGCTTGCCTTCCACGCCAAGGAAAGTCCTATCCGGACACGGGACAAAGTCTTCAATCTCGTATCTTCATAGTCTTGGAGTCCGGTCGATGATGATAGTCCGGCCGATGATAGTTCGGCCGATGATGGTAGTCCGGCTATCCGGACACCCCCTTATTGTAACATCAACAAACCTTAATATAAAACTTTTACCATAGACTTCTATTGAACAAGTGACAGTTCATCACAACATCGAAGTATGAAGCATAAACTCTATTGTAAACCACCAAACTATGTTCTCAGTCAACTTTGCAACTACAATTCATCATCTTTTCAGTAAGGGTCACATATCGGAGCCTTTAGGCAAGTACACATACTCAACCATCATTTAGTCTTCTATAATTGCTAACACTCACCGCGTACACATGAGCAAAATGTTTCAACCGGACACATAGACAGATAGGGGCTTATAGTTTTGCCTCCCAACGAACTCACCTCATGGGTGATGTCAACAATAATAACTCATGCTACCCATATTCAATTGGATATATGTGCCTAGATCTTTCCTCATCACATTATGCTTGCGAAAGGAGAAAAATAAAAGGAATAGAGAGAAAAACTTTGACTCTTGCATGAAAGTAAATACATGACAGTAAAAGATAGGCCCTTCGCAGAGGGAAGCAAAGGTTGCCATGCGCCTTTTGTTTGTATGCTCAACCCCTTAGTGCAAGAGAACGTCATGTTATATTTCCCCTTGTGATGGCAACATTTATTATGCAGTCTGTCGCTTTTATTCTTCGCCACAAGTTCGTACAATGCTCAATTTTCCCTTACACTAAATGATCTGACATTTTTATAAGCAATTTTTATCGCCCTTTTTGCATCGATGACAACTTACTTGAAGGATCTTACTCAATCCATAGGTAGGTATGGTGGACTCTCAAACAAGATAGGGTTTAAGGGTTTTTGGATGCGCAAGTAGTATCTCTACTTAGTGCGGAGTTTTTGGCTAGCAAAGATAGGGGCAAGCACCACATGTTGAAGGATCTATGACAATATAACTTCTATGTGAATATGAACAAACATAAATCACTAAGTTGTCTTCCTTGTCCAACATCAACAATTTTGGCATATAATATTTTGATGGATTCACACAATCATAAAAGATTTCCTTGATATCATATTTATATGTGAATCTTCTCTTCCCTTATTAATTATTTCATGAGTTGCATCATTGACCAATGCTATGTTTGTCAATCTACAATAAAATTTTCTACTTATACTTTTCCTTGTGTAA
Organism: Triticum dicoccoides; assembly: GCF_002162155.2. NCBI lineage: Eukaryota > Viridiplantae > Streptophyta > Magnoliopsida > Poales > Poaceae > Triticum > Triticum dicoccoides. The sequence goes on along the minus strand of NC_041385.1, from coordinate 166,402,066 downwards.
TGTCATCACTTACCATAAGATTAGCATATGATCTTTTTATTTTTATTTCCTTTCTTTTTATTGCAACAAGAAAGTAAAGAAGGCAAAAGTCAAACTAAACTTTCTTATATCTCGCACACGATTACAAGGATTGATCATTAAGGAAACTCACACAAAGAAAGGATCGAACTAAACTTTTATTCATCTAATAGCAAAAGATAACCATTGATCGAACTAAGAAAGTAAAGGCAAAAGATAGTGGAGATTGACACGATACTGGGGCACCTCCCCCAAGCTTGGCGAAATCCAAGGGGAGTGCCCATACCCAATACTCAGTTTTCTTTTGGTGGTGATGAAGAAGACGGTGGCGATGAAGTGGAAGCAATCTTGTCCAATACATATCTGAGCATATTTCTTAAGATGTGAATCTCTCGAAGAGCTTGATGGAGCATCTCAGTGTTCTTATCTACTTCAGCCATGATATGCTTATTTTCCATACCCCAAGAGTTTGTCCCTGCATAACTTTCTCTTGGACGAGATATGTCCCAATTGGACGGTATATGCACACGAGGAGTGTTTTAGAACCCATAATTATGAATCAAATTGTGAAAATTGTTTTGGTGTAACCTGTGTAGAGGCCTCCTTGATGGGAATTCTTCCGGATCTATTGGGCCCTCTTGATGGTCTAGGAACCTCATGGTTTGATGGGGGTTAGGATGAGTGGAGATATCAGCCAGGGTCCCTCTCTCAGAAGCCGGAGGGTGAATTCTGAATGAGTCCCCCTAATCTTCCTCCATAGTGATCTCCTCTGGATTCTACCAGAAGCAACCAAGCTTTGCCTTCTTCAGTGTTGGAGGCGGGAGAAGACATGATGCCTGGCTCAACAGATCTGACAGAAAACAGCAAGAAAAGAAAATAGGAGATTTCTCTTCGATACGGAGGTTAACAAGTTCAGGAGGTATATATAGATTTTTTATCTTGGGGAACAAGAAGAACGGAAGAAAAACAGAGTCCGGAAAGCACCCGAGGTGGGCGAGGGAGTCCTGGATTAAGGGGTCCTCGGACGGACGGACTATATGCATATTCCATACTGTTGGGCTACGAAGATACAAGATAGAAGACTTCGTCCCGTGTCTGGATGGGACTCTCCTTTGCATGGACAGAAAGCTTGGCGGTTAGGATGTGAAGATTCCTTTCTCTGTAACCGACTCTGTGTAACCCTAGCCTCCTCTGGTGTCTATATAAACTGGAGGGTTTAGTCCGTAGGAGGAGAACAATCATAATCATAGGCTAGCTTCTAGGGTTTAGCCTCTACGATCTCATGGTAGATCAACTGTTGTAATACTCATATCATCAAGATCAATCAAGCAGGAAGTCGGGTATTACCTCCATCAAGAGGGCTCGAACCTGGGTAAACATTGTGTCCCCCGCCGAGGGAGTCCTGGATAAGGGGGTATCAGGACAGCCGGACTATATACATCGTCCGGACTATAGAAGCGTCAAGATACAAGACTCAAGACTTTGGCTCGTGTCTGGATGGGACTCTCCTTTGCATGTAAGACAAGCTTGGAAATCCAGATATTATGTTTCCTTCCTTGTAACCGACTCCATGTAAACCCTAGCTCTCCGGTGTCTATATAAACCGGAGAACATGGTCCTTAGAAGGCCAATCACAATTACAATCATACCATCATAGGCTAGCTCTTAGGGTTTAGCCTCTATGATCTCGTGGTAGATCTACTCTTGTATTCCACATATCTTCAATATTAATCAAGTAGGAAGTATGGTTTTACCTCCATCGAGAGTGCCCGAACCTGGGTAAACATTGTGTCCCTTGCTTCCTGTTACCATCAGCCTAAGACGCACTATCGGGACCCCCTACCCGAGATCCGTCGGTTTTGACACCGACATTGGTGCTTTCATTGAGAGTTCCTCTGTGTCGCCGCCGCAAGGGCTCGATGGCTCGTCTCGTTGTCAAGGATGATATCACTTCTAGGGGAGCACTGGCTGTAGGCCAGACTCTCCGGCTTGGCGGCTTCATTATGACCGCCCCATCGGCTGTCGCGCCGGCGATGGCCTCTCGGGTCATCATGCATGACCTTCGCATTGGTTCATAGCTTTCCAAACAGATGGATCCGATGGAGCTCTCCTCTCTTAACGAGCTCTTGGATCGCATCGCTGCCTTGGGAGTCGCTACGGACTATGACCGGATTGGGCTTAAACCCGACCAGAGGGACATTAGATCCCCGCCAGCCACCCATGAGATAGCGGTAGTGGAGGAATCACACGTGGGTCTCCCCTCAACTTTGAGGATGAATTATGTTCGGATCACCGAATTCAGTGAGCCGAACACCCACCCAAAGGACTACATGACCCAGGTCCCGGACATAGAATAGGGCGCTGGGCCAAAGGGATTAGGTAATACTCCAGATCCCGAACTGTCAGGCTCGGTACTTCCCGTGCCCCCAGGTGTCAGATCGGATCAAAATCCGGCTTCAGCCAATGACGCCCGCTCGGACTTAATCCGTCTCTCCCATGTCCGGCAGGAGCCCCAGGAGACGGTACATCGTTACTGGGCCAGATTTCTCCTTGCTCTTAATAAGGTCAAGGACTGCCATGAGGAGGACGTAGTCTCTCTTTTCTGCAGAAACTGCACGAACAAAGGACTCCTTAATGCTATAAGTCACCGTGACATAGAGCACCTTACAGACTTGGCAACCATAGTACAAAAGTACTATGCAATGGAAAGTGCCTGGAAAACCCAGACAGAATTTTGGGATAGTACGGCCCTCACCGGAACCTTTGTCCGAACTAAACGGCCGAACTCTCGTAAGTCGACCAACTCAATTCCCAAGAAACCAAAGCCCGCCCCAGGGCGTGGAACCGTATTGGAAGGATGGCTCAACGGGCCGTGTAAGCTTCACAGCACACCAGACGCTACACCGACCCATAGCCTTAGAGCATGTTGGATACTCCGGCAGGTAGCTAAGAGTGGCGAGGATCTCCTCGAGAGCCATAAAGCAGAACCACATCCCGCCAAAGAACACAATACAGTGCTGACAGTCTTCGAGACCTTCGCCTCAAACAATAGGCGCAAGCGAGCGCATCGAAGCTCCATTGAAATTTGCCATGTGGCAAAAGTAAATCCGTGGAACGACACTGCTATAACCTTCAATGCCAGTGACGAACCCCAATTCCAGTCTGTCCGGGCGCCGGCCGCTCTGGTCCTCAGCCCAATAGTGGATGGCTTTCGGCTCACAAAAGTACTCATGGACGGCGGAAGCGGATTAAACCTAATCTATGAAGAAACCCTCAAGAAGATGGAGATTGACAAAAGCCGCATTGAACAAAGTGGCACGA
>NC_041385.1:166398009-166398510 GCF_002162155.2 Triticum dicoccoides | reverse complement strand
CTTCAGGGGAATTATCCCTAGTCGGGAGGCTCGCTGCGCGGGAAAAATCACACTCGGTGTGGTATGCGGCACCCCAGAGAATTACAGGGCCGAAGAAATCACCTTCCAAGTGGCTCCTTTCAACAGCGGATACCACACCGTTCTAGGGCGGGACGCGTTTGCGAGCTTTCAAGCCGTACCCCATTACGGGTACATGAAGCTTAAAATTCCCTGACCCAATGGAATCATCACTCTAGCTAGTGATCCGGACGTCGCACTCCATGCTGAAAACAAAACTGCAGCGCTGGCCTTGGAAGCATTATCCGAAGCCCTAGCGGCAGAAGAATTAACTGATGAAGCTATGTACCTAGGGTAGGGTCATGGACCTGTCCAAACTACCCTACCCAAGGACATCTCTAGAAGAAACCACCTATCAATCGACTTAGAAGTGTTCCACTCGACTGACTCGAAGACACTTGACCATGAAGCCAACCACTCGACCATGAAGCCAACCACTCGACA
>NC_041385.1:166382875-166397843 GCF_002162155.2 Triticum dicoccoides | reverse complement strand
CCAGGAGATCTAAAGTCACTCTGCATGCAAATGGTCGGTCATTAAGTAGCTTTTATGGTCATCATAGCACTTTATGTGTAGCGTTACCAGTAACGCCCGATCTTAATGTATCCTAAACCCTGCATAACTGATGGCCGGAGGGGTCTGGCGGACTCTATATAAGCCACCCCCCTCCTCAGTGTTAGGGGTTCGCACCCCTGTAACTCATATGCATATAATCCAGTCGACCGCCTCCGGGCTCCGAGACGTAGGGCTGTTGCTTCCTCCGAGAAGGGCCTGAACTCGTAAATCCCTTGAGTGTACAACTACTCCATAGCTAGGATCTTGCCTCTCCATACCTACCCCCCTACACTACTATTAGACTTAGAACCACGACAGTTGGCGTCCACCTTGGGGCAGGTGTCTTAGCGACTTACTGGAGAAGTTGCAATTTTTTCCGATCTCTTTCATCATGGTTTCAGGCGGAGTTTTGGTTGAGGGCCGCGAGATTCGTCTCGGAGCGCTCACGTTCATCACCGACGACTCTGCTTGGCTTCAGGAGGCTCCGCTCGACATCGACGCGCTCCTAGTCCGCGGAGCGACGAAATTTCGCGCGTGCGTCCGCGGCGTCCTCCTGCGGCAGCCGTCGACCCAGTATCGGTCGGTCTTTGTGTCTTCCTCCCTCCCCGTTTCCCGCCGGCGCAAGCACTCCGGTCGGTCGAGGCTTCAGCGGTGGGTGAGGCACGCGGTGGCTCGCCAGTCGGCCACCCCTCAAGTCGTGGCAATTGAGCCTGATGAATCTCTCTACGTCCTATTCGATCTGTCGACTGGCTCCGCAGAGACTGCATCCGAGTGCGACAGCAGTGATCCAGCGGTGGAGGTTCTGATGGTCGATGGACCACGCGGTCCTCCCGGTTTTCCCAGTGCTGACGGAGGCGACGGCGGAGGCGATCCATCGCATGCCCATGAGGAGTATCTCCCCGAGCCCCTCACTTCCCTGCAAAGGGAAGAACTTCACCGCCGGAACATGGATGCGCTTCATACTCCTGTCATTGGAGAAACTCCCGAGGCTCGTGCCTTAGAGGACCCACGTTTGGACAACTTGGCTGAGCGCGCTCGACTGGAGAACCTTCAGCAAGCACTCGACGAGCGTGCGCGGCAATGGGTTCCGGATTCCAGTCGACGTCAACTCTTTTCCACAACCGACTCAGGTATATCCAACTCCGATTCAGAATTTAGCAGCTGTAGCCCGTATAGCAGAGTCAATTCAGCCTTCCCAGTCAGAGGTTGGCAGAGGCTTGTTGCAGATCAAAGATTTACTCCGGGCAACAGGAGATCAGAATTCAGGTGTATCACAGTCACGGAATAGAATTCACAGCAAATCCGTAGCTGCAAATACAACCCAGTCGGCTCATAGCCCCAGATCACCCCCGAGGCGTGAGGGACGTGGAGACCGGCATGATCAGTACACGAAGCATGAGCAGTATTGTCAGTGTCAAAACCGGCGGATCTCGGGTAGGGGGTCCCGAACTGTGCGTCTAGGCGGATGGTAACAGGAGACAAGGGACACGATGTTTTACCCAGGTTCGGGCCCTCTTGATGGAGGTAAAACCCTATGTCCTGCTTGATTGATATTGATATTGTGGATGTGTACAAGAGTGGATCTACCACGAGATCAAGGAGGCTAAACCCTAGAAGCTAGCCTATGGTATGATTGTAATGGTTGTTGTCCTACGGACTAGAGCCATCCGGTTTATATAGACACTGGAGAGGGCTAGGGTTACATAGAGTCGGTTACAATGGTAGGAGATCTACGTATCCGTATCACCAAGCTTGCCTTCCACGCCAAGGAAAGTCCTATCCGGACACGGGACGAAGTCTTCAATCTCGTATCTTCATAGTCTTGGAGTCCGGTCGATGATGATAGTCCGGCCGATGATAGTTCGGCCGATGATGGTAGTCCGGCTATCCGGACACCCCCTAATCCGGGACTCCCTCAGTAGCCCCCGAACCAGGCTTCAATGACGATAAGTCCAGCATGTGTGTAGTCTTCAGCGTTGCAAGGCGGGTTCTCCTTCAAGTTCTATGTACCTGCCGAACAGTGTCCGGCTTCCTCATCAATGTTGCGCGTCTTGGCTTCCATGCCCAATAATGGCCTTCTTCCACGCGCCGCGTGAATGTGAAAAGCCAGGGTGTCTTTTATGTTTTACCCCCTAGTTGCGTGAATAATCTGCCTATAAGGGAGGCAAGAATCCAGATCCAAATCACCATCTTCCTCCCGCAAATACTCATCGGAGCGCTTTCGACCAAGAATCCATTCCATCATGGACCGTCAACGCGGCTCCTCTTCTCGCGCTCCCAGCCCTTTGCCAGGAGATTGGAGGAGATGCTCTGTTCGGCACAGCGAGCTGGTGAAGCTCCAAGCGGGGGGATATCTCCCTCCGGCCTTCATGTTTCCGGTTCGAGCCGGGCTGGCCACCTACAAAGGTGGGAAGCAAGCGGAGGTTACCCCAAATCCCAACAAAGGGGAGCGGGTATGCTTCGTCCCCTATCTGATAAGGGGGCTCGGATTTCCTGTACATCCATTCCTCCGCGGGCTCCTGGAGTTCTACGGACTCCAGCTTCATCACCTCACGCCCGCCTCAATCCTGCATATTGCGTGCTACGTAGCTCTTTGCGAGCTATTCCTGGGCGTCGAGCCCCATTTCGCGCTGTGGAAGAGGTTGTTCTGCCTTGTACTCCGTTCTCACGAGGGGTCCATATATCAAGTGGGCGGCGCTGAAATATGGCGCATTGCCAGGACCGGATATCCATCCGGAACCCCTAAGAAGGCGTCCGAAGACTGGCCTTCGGAATGGTTTTATATAAAAGACGCTCCGCTGCCGGACCCTGTTTGGATCGGCCTCCCGGAGTTCAGCAATGCTCCTCTGAAGAAATGCCTTAGTTGGCGTCCGCGGAGCCCCCAACTGGAGGAAGACAAGAGCGTCCATTATTTGATGGGCCGAATAAGGTTACTGGCCCATGCCGGGTTGACCATGATTGGAGTCATGGCGACATGCATTATGCGGGGGGTGCAGCCACTACAATACAGGGGCCACCCCATGTGGGATTTCAACGGGGAGGACGATGCCAGCCGTCATGGCCGCAAAGGGCCGGATTCGGTCGAAGATCTGGTGACGATCCTGTCCGGCCTGTATAAGGGGGAGAAGGAGGATTTCCTTCGGACGAACCCGTTAAATGGGTTCTCCATGAATAATCCCCGGCCTTGGGTAAGCGAACACTCTGTGCGCCCGACCCATGCTTTTTGAAACTTAAGTTTCTTATATTGTGTTCTTCTTTCGACGCAGGAGCTGCGCCGGATCGTGGAGGACATGCTAAGTCCAGCTCCGCAACCCGAGGATCCAGAGAGATCCCGGGATCCGGCCTCCGAAGAGGATCCGGACATAATGGTGGAGCTAATCGACGGGGTGTTCCACCAGCTCAGCACGGACAATGCTTTAGTCGCCATCACGGCCGACTATCCCGGACTATATCCGGCTTCCTAGGTGATTGCGACCAAAGTTCTGACACCGTCATTCCTTCCTTGCTTATTTCTGACCACCATATACAATGGCGCTGTGTAGGAGGCGCCCCTAGGGCGAGAAGCCGAGCCCACGGTGGCTGGCCAACAAAGGCCAGTCCGGACCAGTAGGCGGAAGAGGAGCGCGGAGCGGACTGAGACGTCGCGGCAAAGGTGTAGCTCACAATTCATTATTTAGAGCAATGTTCCTAGGAAGCGTTTGAGTGCTCATGACTTTTGTAGGGAAAAAAGCGTCCGCCGGACTGCGGACGTGGAGGTTGCCAATCCAACCTCTACCAGCCAGGCTCCAGCACCTGGTCTGGAGGGGGAGGCGAGCGCAAGGCGCGAGCCGGACGTTCCTCTAACGGAGGATGCCGACAGACTGTCCGCCACCAAGTCTGAGGTGGCGAGTGCCCTGAATCACAGGCGCCGCCGGACAGTATTTCGTGACGCGTGCTTCTCCCCCGAGGCGTTGAATGCCTTTAACGCGGGGGACGCGCACCTTCGTGCTGCTCAAGATGGTTTTACCAGAGCCACGGAGCAGTATGTAAAAGACATACGGGTAAGAGAATTTAATAGTTGTATATGCCAGTAGCCCCCGAGACTTAAAGTAGTTATATTAACTGATTTAAGGATCGTATGAAACGTAGGATCTTAATGAGAAGAATACCCAACTGTCTCAGGAGCTGCAAGAGTGCAAGGCCCAACTTGAGGCCGCACTCTCTGGCGTAGGAGGAAACACAGGGACCTCTCCTGGTAACGCATTATTTTAGAAAGATAAGTAGCGTTTGGCCTTTGCGCAAGTCTAAAAAATGACGTTGCAGGTGCTGCCGGACAAGATCCGGACAGGCAAGAACTTCTGCGCCAACTAAAGGCCGGCGAGAGGGTGCTGCATAAGGTGCAGCATGAAAGGAACGAGCTCCAGGATGCCCATGCCCAACTTGGAGAAGAGCTGAAAGGCGTTCGGGCCGAGCTGTCGGGCTCCGTTAAGGAGAATCAGCGGCTTCGTCGCGGCATCTATAGTAAGTGCTTGAGCGAACTCCTTTGAAAAGAAGAGTTCGGCGAGGAAGTCAATTTGACAGAATATGTCTGCAGGTATGCTCACAGGTCGCCCTGCGGAGGAGATGCCCGTATCAACGGGTGATCAACTTCCCGAATTGTTGCAACTGATCGAACGAGTTCGGCAGGCAATGAGCGGTGTCATCCAGGCTTTATGGCCAGCCTTCTCCTTACCCGAGGGTCTTGGAGAGCTTGCGGAGAAGCTTCAGGGAGTCTGGCAGCGCTTCCATTTATGGAAGATTTCGGCCTGCCACCAAGGTGCCAGAGAGGCCTGGGCCATGGTAAAGACGCGGTACAAGAAGGCGGATCCCAACCACATGGCCGAAGTCGGACCTGTGGGGCCCAATGGGAAGGAGATCCCTGTGAGTTTAGTATACGGCCAAGTAGAGCTGGCCGCTAAATTTTCCCAACAGGACTGTAAATTAGACAACCTGTTAGACGGGATTGAGGAAGAATACAATCAGTCGATTTGACAATGTATTATAAAATGACATATAAAATGCCTTCTAGCTGGATTGTAGATCGTTTGTCTTTGCCGACCTTTTCGCTTCGACCTCGGGACCCTAGAGTCCGGAGTGTGTCCGAATACCTTCTCGGTTATGAAACAACTGGGGTATGCATGGAGACCAGGCGTAGGGGTCATTAGTGCTTTATCAGACAAGTGCCTAAGTAGTTATGTTATATTACATGGGCAGTAAGAAACATCTTCCAGGGAGAATAGTTCCGTTAAGGGTTCCTTTCCTCTGGGCGTGGCATGCCCTAAAGTGCATATCCGGACTGCGAAAAAAGTAGCAAAACATCTGGGGGCAGATGAATAAGTGGATAAAAAATCATCTTTTAAGTCACCGACCGAATATTCCCTTAAGAACGCTAGCTTTAGGCTTCACCCAGTCTGAGGTACACATCCGGCTGACTCGGCAGTAACAATCGCAGAGGTGCTCCCTTTACCTCCTAGCTGAACAATCGGGAACATAGGGGTAAGCACAGGAGCCAGGCAACCCAGCTTGGCCAAAACTTAAGTCATATCGATGCATATAATGGTGAATAAAAGGTACATGTGGAGGCTTGACACATGTGCTGGGCATGAAGCCCTTATAATTAAGCTTCTGGTGAAGAAGCCCCCATGTATAATGAGTGCGGATAGCACATCAATTGCACGCGAACGTTGCGCAAGTAGGCCCTTTAAGGCTTGGATGAATAGGGTTGAGAAGAAAAAAGATAAACAAAAGGCAGCTGAAGTAAAAAAAATTTGGACGGGGGGAAAGGGACGAACTCTTAGTCCGGCGCTAGGCATAGAATCTTCGGAGGCGGGCTGCGTTCCATGGGTTCGGCTCGAGTCGGTTATCCGATGCATTTCATAGAAGGTACGCTCTGCCGGTCAGGACTTGATCGATGATGAAGGGGCCTTCCCATTTGGGCTTGAGCTTGTCCTTTTTCTTGTCCGGCAGGCGTAGAACTAGTTCACCAACGTTGTAAGTCTTGGCCCGTACTTCTCTGCTTTGGTATCGTCGAGCCTGCTGCTGATAGAATGCGGAACGAGCTTTGGCGACATCGCGTTCTTCCTTAAATGCGTCCAAGCTGTCCTGCCGATCCAACTCGGCTTCTCTTTCTTCGTACATGCGCACTCGAGGTGAGTCATGAATTATGTCGCAGGGCAAAACTGCTTCTGCGCCGTATACCATAAAAAATGGTGTGAATCCGGTAGTACGGTTAGGCGTTGTCCGCAGCCCCCAGAGTACAGAGTCGAGCTCCTCTACCCAGTGCGTGTCAGATTTCGTAAGGGACCGCACTAGTCTGGGTTTGATGCCGCTCATTATTAGACCATTTGCTCGTTCCACTTGACCGTTGGTTTGAGGATGATAGACTGAAGCCTAATCGAGCTTGATGCCCATATTTTTGCACCATGATTTGACCTCATCGGCCGTGAAGTTCGTGCCGTTATCGGTGATGATGCTGTGGGGGACACCATAACGGTGTACTACCCTGGATATAAAGTCTATCACTGGTCCGGACTCTGCCGTTTTAACTGGCTTGGCCTCTATCCATTTGGTGAATTTATCCACCATGACCAATAGGTACCTTTGCTTGTGGGTTCCCCCTTTAAGTGGTCCAACCATGTCAAGCCCCCAGACCGCGAACGGCCAGGTAATGGGTATAGTTTTGAGGGCGGTGGGTGGCATATGGCTCTGATTAGCAAAGAGCTGACAACCGACGCATCTTTGGACTAAGTCCTGAGCATCTGCTCGGGCCGTCGGCCAATAAAATCCTGTATGGAATGCCTTTCCTACAAGGGCCCGAGCTGCGGCGTGGTGTCCGCCTAGTCCGGCGTGAATTTCAGCTAGGAGGTTTCGCCCTTCCTCTTCGGAGATACACCTTTGAAGGACTCCGGTTGTGCTTTTCTTATAAAGTTCTCCCTCATAGACCTTGTAGGCTTTAGATCGCCGGCCAATGCAGCGGGCCTCATTTTGGTCTTCGGGAAGCTCCTGCCTAAGCAAGTAGGCGAGGAATGGTTCTGTCCACGGGGCAATTACTGCCATTATGTCGTGGGCTGAAGGTGTTATGTCATCAGCTGAATCGCCGGTTGGTGCGGCTTGTTCCGGTTTGTTATTTCCGGACTCCTCTTCCCATAGTACGGATGGCTTGAAGAGCCGTTCCAGGAAGATATTAGGAGGGATAGCGTCGCGTTTTGCGCCGATGCGTGCCAGTACGTCAGCTGCTTGGTTATTACCCCGGGCTACGTGATGGAATTCAAGTCCTTCAAACCGGGCTGACATTTTTAGGACAGCGTTGCGATATGCTGCCATTTTCGGATCTTTGGCGTCAAAGTCTCCGTTTATTTGGGATATTGCGAGGTTTGAATCCCCGCGCACCTCTAGGCGTTGAATGCCCATGGAGATTGCCATCCGGAGACCATGTAAAAGGGCCTCGTATTCAGCTGCATTGTTGGAGTCCGTGTACATTATCTGAAGTATGTATTGGACTGTGTCCCCGGTCGGGGACGTCAATACGACGCCAGCCCCCAATCCGGCTAACATTTTAGAGCCGTCGAAGTGCAAAATCCAATTGGAGTATGCGCCGTACTCTTTAGGGAGTTCGGCTTCGGTCCATTCAGCGACAAAGTCAGCCAAAACTTGTGACTTTATAGCTCGCCGAGGTTTGTAAGTTATATCAAATGGTAAGAGCTCAATGGCCCATTTTGCAATCCTGCCCGTCGCGTCGCGGTTGTTTATAATGTCGTTAAGTGGTACTTCAGAGGCCACTGTTATCGAACACTCTTGAAAGTAGTGTCGGAGCTTCCGGGATGCCATGAACACCGCGTATGCTATCTTCTGATAGTGCGGGTAACGGGACTTGCAGGGGGTTAACACAGTGGATACGTAGTATACTGGTTTTTGAAGAGGGAATTTATGCCCTTCTGTCTCTCGTTCGACGATGAGTACCGCGCTTACAACTTGATGCGTTGCTGCGATGTATAACAACATTGGTTCGCCCAGGTTGGGCGCAGCCAGGACCGGATTTGTTGCCAATATGGCCTTTATTTCTTCGAGTCCGGCGGTGGCAGCATCCGTCCACTCGAAGTGTTCGGTGCACCTAAGGAGGCGATAGAGGGGCAATGCCTTTTCTCCTAGGCGGGAGATAAAGCGGCTTAGAGCCGCCACGCATCCAGTCAATTTTTGTATTTGCTTGAGGTTTTTTGGGATATCTAGCTGTGACAGCGCTCGGATCTTGGCTGGGTTTGCTTCAATTCCTCTACCGGATACGATGAAGCCCAGCAACTTTCCAGCTGGTACGCCGAAAACGCATTTTTCCGGATTCAGCTTGATATCATATGCTCTGAGGTTGTCGAATGTGAGCCTCAAGTCATCTACTAGAGTTTCGACGTGTTTAGTTTTGACGACTACGTCGTCTACGTATGCCTCTACTGTTTTGCCGATCTGGGTGGCCAGACATGTCTGAATCATGTGCTGATATGTTGCGCCGGCGTTTTTAAGTCCGAAGGGCATCGTGTTGAAGCAGAATGGTCCATATGGAGTAATGAATGCCGTTGCGGCTTGATCCGCTTCTGCCATCTTGATTTGATGATAGCCGGAGTATGCGTCCAGGAAGTACAATGAATCGTGCCCTGCAGTGGCATCGATGATTTGGTCGATGCGGGGGAGGGGGAAGGGATCCTTTGGGCAGGCTTTATTTAGGTCTTTGAAATCGACGCATAGGCGCCAGGATTTGTCCTTCTTTGGTACCATTACCAGGTTTGCTAGCCAATCCGGATGTTTGATGTCTCTGATGAATCCGGCTTCCAATAGTTTGGCTAGCTCTTCTCCCATTGCCTGTCTTTTGGGTTCGGAAAATCGTCGAAGAGCCTGTTTGACTGGCTTGAATCCTTTTAGGATGTTTAGGCTGTGTTCTGCCAATCTGCGTGGGATTCCGGGCATATCTGAGGGGTGCCAGGCAAAAATGTCCCAATTTTCCCGAAGGAATTCTCGCAGTGCGGCGTCTACATCAAGGTTCAATTGTGCCCCAATGGAGGCCGTCTTTGTCGGGTCCGTTGGGTGGACCTGGAATTTTACTATTTCATCTGCTGCTTTAAAGGAAGTGGACTTGGATCTCTTATCGAGTATCACGTCGTCCCTATTCACCGTAGAGCGCAGCGCGGTGAGTTCCTCTGCCACTAGGGCTTCGGATAGTGCCTCTAAGGCTAATGCTGCTGTCTTGTTTTCGGCGCGGAGTGCTATGTCCGGATCACTAACGAGAGTGATTATTCCGCCGGGCCCAGGCATTTTGAGCTTCATGTACCCGTAATGGGGTACGACTTGAAAAATTGTGAATGCCTCTCGTCCTAATATAGCGTGATATCCGCTGTTGAACGGGGCCACTTGGAACGTTACTTATTCGGATCTATAATTGTCCGGCGAGCCGAATACCACATTGAGTGTGATTTTTCCTATGCAGCGCGCCTCCCGGCTAAGGATTATTCCTCTAAAGGTTGTGCTGCTTCGCTCAATGCGGTTCCAGTCTATTTCCATTTTTTGAAGGGTTTCCTCGTATATGAGGTTTAATCCGCTGCCGCCATTCATGAGGACCTTTGTAAGTCGACAGCCGTCCACTATTGGACTAAGTACCAGTGCGGCTGGAGCTCGGGCTGTTTGGAATTTAGGTTCATCGCTGGCGTTGAAGGTGATGGCTGTGTCACTCCATGGATTAGTTGTTGCTACTTGGTAGACTTCAGCAAGGCTGCAGATTGTTCGTTTCCGCATATTGTTTGATGCGAAAGTCTCGAAGACTGTTGATACCGTACCGGTATTGTTGGGGTGGTTTTCCGGGGCTAGAAGCTCCTCTCCACTTTTGGCCACCTGCCATAATATCCAACATGCTCGAAGGCTATGTGTTGGGACGGCGCCTTCTATACTGTGAATTTTACAGGGTCCGCTAAGCCATCCCTCCAGTACGGTTCCGTGCCCTCTATGGGGTATTTGCTTTTTGATTTTTGTATCTGGTGACTGAGTGTAATGCACCCTCTTGTTTCGGACTAGGGTTGTATTCGGGGCTGGATTATCCCAAAACTTATTTTCGGTTGTCCGGAAACTCTCCATCGCATAGTACTTTTGTACTATGGACGCCAGGTCGGCGAAGCGTGTAATTTCACGACGGCTGACGGCGTTCAAGATTCCCTCGTCCGTGCAATTATTGCAAAAAATTGAGATTGCGTTTTCCTCTCGGCAGTCTTTTATCCTGTCCATAACCAGGAGGAATCTGGCCCAGTAGTGATGTACTGTCCCAGCGGGCTCTTGCCGGATTAGAGATAGATCGCATATGTCTGGGCGGGTGGGTGGAATTAAGTCCGGAAACCTACCCATCTCAAGGCTCGAAGGCCGAGAAGTTTCCAAATTTGGAAGCTTGGATTGCTGCACGTTGTCCAACGAGTCTGGTCCGATGCCTGACTTTAAGTTCAGTGCTTGATCGAAGTCCGTCCCTCCGCGGGAATCCGGCATGGGGGGTTCGGGAGTCCGGACATGACTAGTTTTCAATACAGGAGAAGAGTCGCTGCATTGTTCCTCTACCACTGCAATGTGGTGGGTGACCTGGGGAGAGTTAATCTCTCTCAGATTGGTTTTAAGCCCAATCTGATTGTAGTTTGTAGCGACTCCCAGGGCGGCGATGCGATCCAAGAGTTCGTTTACGGACGAGAGCTCTATTGGATCCAGCCGCTCGGCGAATTCCGAGCTGACGTGAAGATTGCTTTTGACGACTTGAGAGGTCATTGTCGAATCGGTGGCCGGACAGGCGGTCATAAGAAAACCACCTAGCCGGATAGTTTGGCCGGCGGCCAAGGCTCCTTTGGCGAAAATACCGTCCTTGAAGACGGGAGGAGGCATCCTTCCTATCGGTGACGGCACAGAGGAACTCTCAATGAAAGCACCAATGTCGGTGTCAAAACCAACGGATCTCGGGTAGGGGGTCCCGAACTGTGCGTCTAGGCGGATGGTAACAGGAGACAAGGGACACGATGTTTTACCCAGGTTCGGGCCCTCTTGATGGAGGTAAAACCCTACGTCCTGCTTGATTGATATTGATATTGTGGATGTTTACAAGAGTGGATCTACCACGAGATCAAGGAGGCTAAACCCTAGAAGCTAGCCTATGGTATGATTGTAATGGTTGTTGTCCTACGGACTAGAGCCATCCGGTTTATATAGACACCGGAGAGGGCTAGGGTTACATAGAGTCAGTTACAATGGTAGGAGATCTACGTATCCATATCGCCAAGCTTGCCTTCCACGCCAAGGAAAGTCCCATCCGGACACGGGACGAAGTCTTCAATCTCGTATCTTCATAGTCTTGGAGTCCGGTCGATGATGATAGTCCGGCCGATGATAGTTCGGCCGATGATGGTAGTCCGGCTATCCGGACACCCCCTAATCCGGGATTCCCTCAAGTATGATCACCGAATCGATCGCGATGATCGACGTCGAGTGCCCACCCCTCCCCCAAGGGGTGGATCGTACGCGCCTCGACAACAGGATGATAGACGCCATCACAGTGTTGGGCGAAGGATTCCAGTCGACCCCAAAGAACCAGGCTTTGATGCGAGATCCATTATCGTTCAAGGTTTGGTCGACAGGAACAAAATTCACCGAGAAGGTCACGACAGAGATGTACCCACCAGCAGCAGAGTGCACGTCTCAGGACCAGAGTGTTTCAGCAGAGCCATCAGGGCCGCGGTGATTCCTCCCAACTTCAGGTTGGCGACTGGAGTCAGTAAGTTCACTGGTGAGTCCAAGCCTGATACTTGGCTTGAAGACTACCGAGTGTCTGCTCAGATTGGCGGCAACAATGATGAGGTGCCCATGAAACATCTGCCTCTTATGTTGGAGGGCTCGGCCAGAGCATGGTTGAATCAGTTAGCACCCAACAACATTTACACTTGGGAATATCTTGCCCAAGTGTTTGTCAGAACGTTTGACGGAACTTGCAAGAGGCCAGCAAGACTGACAGAGCTGCAATCTTGTGTGCAGAAGTCGAATGAAACTTTGAGAGATTACATCCAGATATGGATCACGTTGCATCACACGGTAGAGAATGTATCTGATCACCAGGCAGTGTGTGCCTTCAAGGAAGGCGTTAAGTACAGAGAGCTAAACCTGAAATTTGGTCGAACCAGAGACATGTCTCTGAGTCGAATGATGGAGATAGCCACCAAGTATGCGAACGGTGAAGAAGAGGATCGGCTCCGGAGTGGCAAGCACAAGTCAGTCGCCCACGAAACCGGAGGAGGGAACTCCAGTCGGAAGCAGAAGCGGAAAGCCGAGCCAGCTGCTCCTGGAGAAGCCTTGGCCGTGACTCAAGGAAAGTTTGAAGGGAAGCCCAAAGGGTCTTGGAACCCTAAGAAGGTGAAAGATAAGGAAGGAAATGACGTGATGGATTTGCCATGCCACATCCACACGAAAAAAGATGAGGAGGGTAAATTCATTTACCCAAAACATACCACTCGATAGTGTCGGCTCTTGATCCAGCAATTCCAGGGGAAACAACCCAAGGATAAGGAAAAGGAGTCGGACAAAGTTGAGGACAAGGAGGATAGTGATGATGGATATCCCCAGGTCAATTCCACACTGATGATTTTTGCTGACATTGAAAGCAAAAGTCGATTGAAAGTTATCAACCGAGAAGTGAATATGGTTGCTCCAGAGACACCAGTTATCTGAAATAGTCTCACACTGCCATCACATTCGACCAGTCTGATCACCCGACACACATAGCCACCCCTGGGAGGCAAGCTCTGGTGGTCGACCCAGTTGTCGAAGGCACTTGTTTGACTAAAGTATTGATGGATGGTGGCAGTAGCCTAAACATACTATAGGCAGAGACGTTGAAGGGGATGGGCATTCTGATGTCCAGACTCAGTACCAGCAACATGAGTTTCTATGGAGTCATTCCTGGAAAGAAGGTTGCGTCACTCGGTCAGATTGCTCTTGATGTGGTTTTCTGTGATTCCAAAAATTACCGCAAAGAAAAGTTGACATTTGAAGTTGTGGATTTCCAGAGTGCCTATCACGCTATTTTGGGCAGGCCAGCTTATGCACGTTTTATGGCTCGACCATGTTACGTGTACCTCAAATTGAAGATGCCTGGCCCCAAAGGTGTGACCACTATTACTGGCAATCGGAAGAGGGCGGAAGAGTGCTTTCAGAAAGGCTCAAAGATCGCCGATGCTCAGATGGCAGCGGAAGAGTGGCGGGAATACCAGAAAACTGCAGACCCGAGTGATATGTTGCGAGCCAAGAAGCCCGCTACGGAATCAGCATTTTAGTCGTCTGGTGAGACGAAACCAATTCCCATTCACCCGACTGACCCCAGTGCTGCTTCGACTCATATCTCTACAACGCTCGACTCCAAATAGGAAGAAGCGCTCATCCAGTTCGTCCGTGAGAGCTGGGACATCTTCGCATGGAAACCTTCTGACATGCCGGGTGTTCCCAGGGGACTGGCTGAGCACCGTCTACGAGGCGACTCAAAAATGAAACCTGTTAAAGAACATCTACGACGATCCGCCATCCAGAAAAGAAAGGCCGTTGGCGAGGAGGTGGCTCGGCTCTTAGTAGCAGAGTTTATCCGAGAGTTTTACCACTCTGAGTGGTTCGCCAATGTTGTCATGGTCCTCAAGAAGGACAAGTCACTTCACATGTGCATTGACTTCAAACATATCAATTGGGCGTGCCCGAAAGATCATTTTCCTCTCCCCCACATCGACCAAATAGTCGAATCGACTGCGGGATGTGAGCGCCTGTCTTTCTTAGACGCTTATTCCGGTTACCATCAGATCCGTCTGTATGGACCCGATGAGATCAAAACAGCTTTCATCACCCCATTCGGGTTCTTCTGTTATGTCACCATGCCATTCGTCCTCAAGAATGCCGGAGCCACGTTCATGAGGATGATTCAGAAGTGTTTGCTCACTCAAATCAGTCAGAATGTGGAAGCATACATGGATGATATTGTGGTCAAGTCACAGAAAGGTTCCGACCGGCTCACTGATCTCGCAGAGACATTTGCCAACCTCAGGAGGTATGATATCAAGCTTAATCCATCAAAGTGCATATTCGGAGTTCTTGGTGGAAAGTTACTCAGTTTTCTCATTTTCGAACGAGGAATCCACGCCAATCCAGAAAAATTTGGTACTATACTCCGAATGAAACGTCCTGTGCGTGTGCACGATGTCCAGAAGCTTACTGGTTGCTTGGCCGTGTTAAGTCGATTCATCTCTCGTCTCGGTTTAAAGGCATTGCCTCTTTACCGACTGATGAAGAAGTCAGACAAGTTCGAGTGGACTCCTGAAGCTGATGCAGCGTTTGCAGAGCTAAAAACCCTGCTTTCCACCCAGCCGGTGCTTGCTGCCCCGATCAGCAAAGAGCCTTTGCTGCTCTACATTGCAGCCACAGGACAAGTCGTCAGTACAGTACTTACGGTCGAGCGGGAAGAAGAAGGAAAAGCCTTTAACGTTCAGCGCCCAGTGTATTATATTTCTAAAGTTTTGACCCCATAAAGCAAAGATACCCTCATTATCAGAAGCTTGTATATGGGATTTATATGACCACGAAGAAGGTTGCTCATTACTTCTCTGACCATTCCATTACAGTCGTTAGTGACGCTCCATTGTCAGAGATTTTGCACAACAGAGATGCAACCGGTCGAGTGGCAAAATGGGCGATTGAACTCCTTCCCCTGGATATCAAGTTTGAGGCAAAGAAAGCCATCAAGTTCCAAGCAATAGCAGATTTCATCGCCGAGTGTATCGAACAGCAGCTGCCGACTCAATTTCACTCGGAGCACTGGACCATGTTCTTTGATGGTTCTAAGATGCTGAATGGATCC
>NC_041385.1:166380182-166382648 GCF_002162155.2 Triticum dicoccoides | reverse complement strand
CAGATTCACTTTGATTCCTCCAATAATGAAGCAGAATACAAAGCACTTTTGTATGGGCTGCGTATGGCCATTTCACTCGGCGTCCGCCGCGTCATGGTCTAGCGACTCAGATTTGGTGGTTAACCAAGTGATGAAGGAGTGGGATGTCAGAAGTCCAGCCATGACTGGTTACTGCAATGCAGTGAGAAAGCTAGAGAAGAAATTCGAGGGGTTAGAGCTTCATCATATACCCCGACTGAAAAATCAAGCAGCTGATGATTTGGCAAAAATAGGTTCCAAGAGAGAAGCCATTCCCAGTAATGTGTTTTTGGAACACATCCACACACCATCAGTTCAAGAGGATCCTTTCACCGAAGAAGCCCCGCAGCCTAAAAGTGCCATGGATCCGACTGAAGTTGAGGACCCAGCTATGGTCGACCTGATCATGGAAGTTTTGGTTATCACTCCCGAATGGACAGTGCCGTACATCGCGTATATCCTAAGGAAAGAATTCCAAGAGAATGAAGAAGAGGCTCGGCAGATCGTCCGTCGATCCAAGGCCTTTACCGTGATAAGGGGACAATTGTACAGGGAAAGCGACTGGAGCCAGTCAGAAATGTATAACGCCAGAAGAAGGTCGGATAATTCTCGACGATATCCACTCAGGGACCTGTGGCCATCATGCGTCCTCTAGGACTATTGTGGCTAAAGCATACCGAGCGGGGTTTTGCTGGCCCAGAGCAAATGAAATGGTGAAAGAGATAGTCGACAAGTGTGAAGGATGTCAGTTCTATTCCAATATGTCACACAAGCCTGCCTCAGCCTTGAAGACCATTCCAATCGTCTGGCCCTTTGCTGTTTGCGGATTAGATATGGTTGGACCACTCAGAACTGCCAGGAGCGGCTTCACCCATGTACTGGTGGTAGTCGACAAGTTCACTAAGTGGATCGAAGCCAAGCCTACCAAGAATCTTGATGCCGGCACTGCTATCAGCTTCATCAGAGAGTTGATATTCAGATATGGAGTTCCGCATAGCGTCATCACTCACAATGGGTCAAACTTCAATTCCGACCAATTCAAAGCCTTTTGCGCTTCTCAAGGCACGCGAGTCGACTACGCTTCCGTCGCTCACCCCCAGTCGAATGGATAGGCAGAAAGAGCAAATGGCCTAATTCTCAAAGGACTGAAACCCCAGTTGATGCGTGATCTCAAACACGCAGCAGGCGCATGGGTCGATGAACTTCCGTCAGTTCTTTGGGGATTGAGGGCTACTCCTAATCGGTCGACTGGGCGAACTCCATTCTTTCTGGTCTATGGAGCTCAAGCAGTTCTGCCGAGTGACCGGCTTCACAATGCACCCCGAGTCGAACTCTACTCTGAAGATGAAGCAGAACAAGCCCGGCAGGACGCAGTCGACCTTCTAGAAGGAGAAAGAGAGATGGCCATGATCCGATCGACCATCTATCAGCAGGACTTGTGTCGGTCCATGCCAGAAACGTGAAGAGTCGAGCCTTCCAAGAAGGAGACTCGGTCCTCCGAGTGGATCAACAGAAGCCACACAAACTCGCCCCTACTTGGGAAGGCCCCTGGATCGTCACCAAAGTTCTCCACAATGGAGCATACCATCTTTACAATGTTGGTTGCCAGATTGATGAGCCACGAGCTTGGAATGCGGATCTGCTCCGCCCCTTTTACACTTACGTACTCACTCGGGTGAGATGTAATAAAAAGTACTCCTCTAGTTTGTTTATCAAAGACAAAAGTGTTATAATTTTCCCATTGATTGTTATTGCTTTTGTTTATGTGAGAAATCCCCCACTGGGTGGCTTAGTTGCGAATCCGTTTCGCCTAAGTTTGTAAAAAAAAATCTTCTACCGCGTGACGAGCAAGACTCTCACTCGGGGGCTTAGCTGCGAATCCGTTTCGCCTAAGTATTTGCAAATCCTACCAAGTGACGAGCAAGCCTCTCACTCGGAGGCTTAGCTGCGAGTCTATCTCGCCAAAGTATTTGAAATCCTACCGAGTGGAGAGCAAACCTCCCACTCGGGGGCTTCGGTGTAGTCTAGTACTCGCCTAAGTATTTAAAAATCCTACCGAGTGGAGAGCAAACCTCCCACTCGGGGGATTAGCTGCAGTCCAGTACACGCCTAAGAATCTAAAAAACCTACCGAGTGGAGAGCAAACCTCCCACTCGGGGGCTTAGCTGCAGTCCAGTAGTCGCCTAAGTATTTAAAAATCCTACCGAGTGGAGAGCAAACCTCCCACTCGGGGGCTTAGCTGCAGTCCAGTACTCGCCTAAGTATTTGAAAATCCTACCGAGTGGAGAGCAAACCTCCCACTCGGGGGCTTAGCTGCAGTCCAGTACTAGCCTAAGTATCTGAAAATCCTACCGAGTGGAGAGCAAACCTCCCACTCGGGGGCTTAGCTGAAGTCCAGTACTCACCTAGGAATCTAAAAAACCTACCGAGTGGAGAGCAAACCTCCCA